>NC_090874.1:34779968-34792468 GCF_036669935.1 Montipora foliosa
AACACTACCCTACTGGAAAAATGTTTGTCGACGAGTGCCACGTGACCAGCGTGAACCAGGGTCTTCTCTCAACGACAATGGAGGCAGAGAAGAGAGACCCTGAGAACGAGGTTGTTTGCTTACATGTTTTATCTCTTTTTTAGGTGCAAGTGGACGCTTCAGAGCAAGTTTGTTTACAAAGGCAAGCTGAAGTGATCAGGGACTTTGTTTCACTCCGCAAATGATCACTGGCGCCCCGCCCAAACTAATATCAGGATAGAAGATTGGGTGCTTGTGTAGGTCAGCAAGCGCTTCTACAGGCGTCCCAGACTCGGAGGGTAAAAAATTATAAGGATTTGTATGGGAATCTCGATAACAAACTGAAAAGATATTTACACGCCAAAGTTCTTAATAAAAAAGCTGTACTTTATTGTGGTGGTGACGTTCTCACTTCTTGTGTGGTTATTTGACCTTGTTTGCCTGAATGAATGCGATTTGAGCGACTTCTCAACTTCCCGGGTTGTCAATCGTACCTATTAAATAAAGGAAAGGCTGGAAAGTAATTGTTAGCTTACCTCACATCTCGCCGATAAAATCACAATTCTCCGTTATCAGTCACGCTCACACTCCGGCGATGGCCACACAGATAAATTTACTTTCAAGGTCCAGCGAGTATCCATCACTGAAAAACAGCGATGAATATTCAAATATTCAAAATCCTTCGAGGCTCGCTTACACCGAATTTGGACACGGCTGGTCAACCGTTCACTTGAGCCTCGATACGGTGAGAGCAAATAAGTGAACGGTTGACCAGCCGCGCCCAAATTCGTTGAAAGCGAGGCTCGAAGGATTTTGAAATTTGAATATTCATCGCTGATTTTCAGCAATGGATACTCGCTGGACCTTGAAACTTGGTCAAAGAGAAGTAAATTTATCCGTGTGACCATCGTCGGAGTTTGAGCGTGACTAATGCCGGAGAAGTGTGATTTTATTAGCGAGATGTGAGGTAAGCTACAGATAACAGATCTTATCCACGTACTTATTGTATCTCGTGATACAGCTTTATGTGGTTTCCGAAAGCTGATTAACAGTTGAGAACCATCAACACAGAGTCCGAATCCTCTGAAGGTACTCAATTAAAGTAGCAAATACACACAAACTTCATCATGAGAACATGCCTTAAGAACCAGAGGCTTCACTAGCGTTCTTGGATTAGACTACTTGAGAGGATTATTAAACGTAAACACAAAGTTGGAATCACTCTTAGACATTAGATAACATCCAGCAGGTGCAAAGTTTGTCCTCTCTGAGCAGTAACCAAGCTAAGAAGCATAACCAGCTTGAGGTCAAGGTCCTTCACACTCAACGACGCTACTAGTGACAAAGTTTTCGGAAATTTCAACACAACAGACACATCCCACAGTTCTCTATATCGAGGTACTGGAGGCTGTAAATTGAATGCACCTTAATTTCAGATACCGCACTACAAGAGGGTGGCAGCCAATGGAAGTACTGTTAATAGTGATGATGGTAGACAGTGCACCCCTTGCAGTGTTCAGTGAACTATAACTGAGACCCTTTTCAAGCAATGTCAAAAACTGAATAATATCAGCTACAGAGGGATGAAATGAATCAAGTTCCCTTTCACAACAGAAGTTAAGCCATTGGTTGATATAGGTTTGATACTGCTTCTGTGTACCTGAGAGCCAAGATGCGAGGATAATGTCGGCAGTGTCTTAAAATGTTGTTAGTCTCAAGGGATTTACTGATAACTTGCAAGCCATTGCCTGAAGCCTTGGAAAAAGTGGATGTTGACAATAAGGAAGTAAATGAGGTCGCCTTGCAATAACTATTGAAGGACTGACCAACATTGCCATAACTTTGGAATAATAAGGTGGTGTCGGCCAATTTGGAATTATAACAATGCATTCTGCTTGATCCATAGGGAAACAATAAGTGAGTGGTCCATGCCAGCTGACAGTAAACGCATCTATATGGTCCTGCGCGCGGTTGTGGGATACCGCTTTAAATTTTTTCTCCCCAGTCCTCCGAATTACGTCACCAGATCACCTGGTTATTGCTGCTGCAAGAAGAGAAAGAGTTAGCTAATGGATTAATACCTTGTACCGTGAACGCCAGGGCTCCGGTATATCTTTGGCTGGTGGCTCTCTTCCTGAGGAGACGGGACATGCAAATAAACTTGTTGGATTCGTTCTTCTAACAAATACTTTTAAAATTGACGGATTTCCGTGAAACTTGGCCAGAACATGCTCTGATTACGAAAGAACAAATGTGTCGGCAAATTCTTTAGTTTTGAATAAATCTTTTGCCGCATTACGTTTTGGGAATTGTTTGATACTCGTGGAAGTAGCCGGACGCAGTTATTCTTTGGAAGAACATCATGTTCTAGGCGCTTTTATACTTTTGATTTAATTTTCCGCTACATATGTATCGTTGTAATCACGGTCATCGTTTTTAACAATATTATTTCCACCAAAATCCATTGATTTATTAAAAATTATTTTGTTGGCTTTTTGGATGCTAGCTGAATAGGCATACAAAAATAGGTACAAACGAGGTTTAAACGTAACATTCGTTGTTGGTACTCATAGGTTCTCAAACAAGTCTTCCAACCTCGTTCCCAGGGTCTTGGGAACGAGGTAATTTGAACTACCAAATTAAACAAAGAAATTTAAATAAGAAATGCACCGAACCTCGTTACATCTTGCCGACACTTTCTTATAGTGCTTGAACACAGGGAATTGCTATTGTTAGGACTGGAAAGCGGATATTTCTACTTCCTCGTCTAAGCTCCCTAGATTCGATATAAGGCTTACGAAAGGTGTAATATTTTTCTGTACGAAATCTCATTGCAATAAAGAGTTTAAAAAAAGTTTGTAGCAATCAGAAAATGAAGCAGTCCGTACAATCAACTTCCACGGTGGAAAAAAAGTATTTAGTCGAAGACATCATTTTTCACATTGCTCTCTGTAATGAGCCAATCTCCCAACATGAATATTTATCAGACTCTTTCGTTCTTTTGTTTTTTTATTATTATCTGTGAACAAAATTTCGGGGTACGAAACAACACAGATTGATCAAAACAGCTCCTTTGTTCGCGAAATATAAGACATCCCTTTAATCGAGCTGCTGTCAATGATCGACTCCAAAACCATAGTTAATAGAGGGGAATGGTTATGAAACCCGACAAATTTCTTTGTTGTAGGTTTTTGTTCTCGTTTTTAGCCTTGACCGTGCACAAAACACAATAGTTGTTTACTCCATACTTCGGAACTAACCAATAGAAACGTGTTGGTTACCTAATTCATGCATAGTGTATGAGCGCAAAACAAAAGATTGTGCACGGTCGTGGACTTTCCAACCTAAATCTTGGCTGCTTTGTTTGCTCTTTTGATGTTCGCGGAGCTTCCAAACCATTCCCCTCTATTAACCATGCCAAAACAAAGGGGCCCTACGGATGTATCATGCAGGCACACATGTATCAGTTATTTTGCAAACATAGTAATCGAGGAACAATTTGTTCCAATCAGTTTTCTTAGCAGCATTAGGCAGAACTAGAACGCAAAAAAGATACGAAAAAAACACAAACAGCTTTATTTCAGATTGCAGAGAACATGAAAGGTGGTGTTGGCATTTATCAGGACAAGTGATGAATGGCGAGTATCACTTCAATCTTTCGGCTATAACCCGTACTTCAAATAAACATTTCTTTCCTTCATCAGTCCTAACAAATGAGCCCAACAAATTGACCTCCTCCCAACTGTGTGGCTTCATAGCTCAGTTGGTACATAGTTAATAGAGGGGAATGGTTTGGAAGCTCCGCGAACATCAAAAGAGCAAACAAAGCAGCCAAGATTTAGGTTGGAAAGTCCACGACCGTGCACAATCTTTTGTTTTGCGCTCATACACTATGCATGAATTAGGTAACCAACACGTTTCTATTGGTTAGTTCCGAAGTATGGAGTAAACAACTATTGTGTTTTGTGCACGGTCAAGGCTAAAAACGAGAACAAAAACCTACAACAAAGAAATTTGTCGGGTTTCATAACCATTCCCCTCTATTAACTATGGTTGGTACATCAGAATTGCACCGGCATCACGGAGGTCATGGGTTCGAATCTCGTTGAAGTCACCTGAAAATTTTGAGGTGTCTATACAGGAGCACCCAACGTCAACTTTCGGAAAATATCTGTTTGGAAGACGATTTGAGATCTACAATTTTCGGAACATTTGTTGTCAAATTTCTTGCTTGCCTGCCTGTCCTAGCATTTTCGAACATCTAAATCATTGCCCATTTTCAGCGGATTTTTACCCGAAAAAGGTCACCTAGAATTTTCGGGAGCCTTTTTCCCGGCTGAAATTTTCGAAAAGGTAAGTTTTGATCCCTATAATTTTCAGATCACTAGACTTTCAGCTAGGAAATCCGAACAGATGAAAACATTTTAGGGGATAAAAGTATGCCTATATCTATTGTTTAAATACTAAAATACGTTTAACAATGCTATTTTAAGTGATTTTGAACTACATTCTCGTTGGGTGCCCCTGTCTATACAAAACAATTGCTTAAATTGATGATGATCACTTCAATTTTTTGTCTCCAACACGCACTTTTTTTCATTCAGAGAACATGAACGTGACGTTGACGGATATTAACAGCTATCTATGCTAATTACAATCATTACCGGATTGGCGAAATTCTAATCCTTAAAGCATGCAAATGACTAAGATATTTGCACTTCCCAAGTAGATCAAGGCTTTTGAGACTGAGTAAGTGTCTGTTACGAAAAATAGCATTGCGTGACTAGCGTTACTTTCTAGAAGCTTCGCGAGAGTTTGTAGTTTGTTTATTTTTAGGTTCGTGCGTAAGCGTTTCTAAATCAGTGTGTTTTGTAATCTTTCTATAATTAGATTGCTTACTATTTTAGAAAGTTCTAGAAGCTTATTGTGAGAGTATATAAGTAGACGAGTCCTAGCGGAGTTTTTTTTAAACTAGTTTTTCACAAGCGAAGAGAGTTAGCGTTAGCCGTGTTTAGTCAAGTGTGACAGAAGCAGTGTTTATTCAAGTTGGCAGAGGCCGTGTAAGTTTATTGAGTACGTGTTGTTCAGAGTTTACTTCGTGGAAACTACGTTCACTTTGGAATAAACCTTCTTGTTGTTGTTCCGACAACCCTGCGTTCAGTTTAGTTTGTAAGCTACCTGTTTGATACACTCTTACAACACAGACCCCATGTTGGATCAACAACTGACCGCGTGGTTTATTCTGATTGGTTAACAAACAATAACTGAATAATCGAACAACTAGAGATCCTGAGCCAGCGGTATCGCCATACATAATTGCCATACATAACATCCCCCCCCTTCACATCACAATCTTTAAAACTAAAAAGAAAACTGTAAATAAAAGAAAAAGGATAAAATAAAATAATAATAATCTCAGCATTAATTCATCTGTGTCTGTCATTGTTCATGCTTCATAAAGTGTCCCTTGTAACCTAACAACTAGTTACAGGTCTAGTCTGACTGGTTTCCTGACTTGTCTTCCACTTCTAGTCTTATAGAAGGGCGGGTCTTTAGCTTCCGCGATGTCCGCTGGAGGTGGCACACCACCTGCTGGCATTTCCTCAGCAGGTGAGGTATTTAAGTGGTATTCCTGTGCAGCGGGGTCCACTTGTGGGCTTGCTGGGGACGTGGGAGCCGCATGTGTCTTGTCAGGCTCTGGTTCTGTCTGCTGAGCGATGTTTCCATGGCGTTTACGGTATTCCATATGAGACTTGGCTGAGTCGTTTCTTAGAGCCACTCTGTTGCGCCTGATTCTTCGGCCGCTCACCTCTACCACGTATGATCTGGGCAAGGCATGTTTCTGGACTACGGTAGCCGCTCTCCACTCCTTTGACCCTGGCTCAGGTCTTACTCTGACATGATCGCCTGCTCTGAGTGGTGGTAGCTCTTTGGTTCCTTGGCGGTCATGGTAGTACTTCTGCTTGTCCTTGCCATGCTTCATTCTTGCTCTTATCTTCTGGGTGCTATGTGTTTCAGGCTCCAATAGACCACGTGCTATTGGGAGTGTCGTTCGAAGCCTGCGACGCATAGAGAGCTGTGACGGGGACAAGTCAATTGCTGGGAGTGGGGATGCCCTGTACTCTAGTAGCGCTTTTCTCTTGTCTTTGTTCTTTCTCCATATAGATTTCACTGTTTTGACTGCGGCTTCAGCCTCCCCATTCGCTTTGGGGTGCTTGGGGCTTACTAGGACATGTTCAAAGGTGTAGCTTTTAGCAAATGTCTCAAATTCTCTACTTGTGTACTGGCTACCACAGTCAGTGACGAGTTTTGCTGGGATGCCGTGTCGACTGAAATGCTCTTTCAGGACTTCAATGGTCTCCAGGGATGTCAGATCCTTCAGTTTGGTCACCTCAATAAACTTGGAGAAGTAATCAACTAGCAACAGGTAATGTTCACCTTCAAAGGCGAAAATGTCTGAACCGGCTCTTTCCCAAGGCAGGTCCGGAACAGGGCTCGGCATCAGAGGCTCTTTCTGTTGTGCAGGGGCATAATCATGGCACGTGGTACAATCCTTGACTTTGTCTTCTATCTGCCCACTCATGCCGGGCCAGTAAAGGGCTTCCCTGGCTCTTTGCTTACACTTTACGATTCCCAGATGTGTTCCATGTATGATTTCCAGCATGGCTGGCCTCATAGACGGGGGGACTACGATTCTCATTCCTGGGTAGATTACTCCATCTAGCACCGCGAGCTCATCACGTGTGTCCCAGTATTGGCGGATGCTGTGTGGGACTTGTTGCTTTGTGTCTGGCCAGCCGGCTTGGATCATAGCATACAATTCATGAAGCTCATTTGCTGTGTTTTGTTGGAGTTCTGCATACTTTGGCTCAGACACGGAGATTCTTTCCAACATGTTTACTTGTATCTCCTCTTCTTCCGGTGGAACCTCATTTAGACTTGCTCGGCTGAGAGTGTCTGCGAGGACTTGCTTCTTCCCTGGCAGGTATTCTACGCTTAGATCATAGCCACTCACTCTCAGCATCATTGCCTGCAATCTTAATGGTGCTGTTGTCAGGGGCTTGCGCAGTATCATTTCCAGGGGTTTGTGGTCAGTCTGGACCAGGGTTGTTTTCCCCAGAATGTACTCTCTGAACTTCTGTGTACTGAACACAATGGCCAGCATTTCTTTCTCTATTGGCGCCCAGTTGAGCTCTGATGGTCGAAGTTTTCGGGATGCGTAGGCTATTGGCCTTCCCTCTTGCAGTAGGACCGCACCCACAGCGCTGTTGCTGGCATCACATTGTATGGTCACATCTTTTCTGACATCATAGTAGGCTAACAGAGGAGCTTCACAGCACATATCCTTGAGCTTCTGGAACGCAGCTGCTTGTGGCTTGTCCCAGTGGAAGAGTACATCTTTCCTTGTCAGCTCCCGCAGTGGTGTTTCAACTTCAGCTAGCATTGGGAGGAACTTGGCTAGGTACTGGATAGATCCCAGGAACCGACGCACATCTTCTTTTGTTTCGGGGGGTGGCATGTCCTTCATAGCTCTTACTTTCTCCGGATCTGGTTTAAGGCCTTCTGCTGAGATGATGTGGCCCACATATGGAACTTGTTGTTTTCGCACTTTGACCTTCTCGAAGTTCAGCTTAAGGTTGTAGGTTCTGGCACGGTGGAGAACTTCATTTAGGACTGAGTCGTGGTGGGCAATGTCACGTCCTGCAATCAGTATGTCATCCATGATGGCATATGCGTGATCAATATCCTCCAACATTTCATCCATGGCCCTTTGGTACAGCTCTGGAGCTGATTTGATTCCAAATGGTAGTTTTAACCATCTGTATCTGCCTATTGGGGTGTTCATTGTTGTCAGTAGACTAGACTCGTAGTCTAGTTTCATCTGGAGATACCCACTCTTCGCATCAAGGACTGTAAACACTTTTGCTTCAGGTATCTTGGCTGCAATTTCTTCTACAGTGGGGATTGGATAATGCTCCCGCTTTACTGCTTTATTGAGATCACCCGGGTCAAGGCAGATCCTGATCTTTTCACCTCGACTTGAAACTACCATAGAGTTAACCCAGTCAGTGGGCTGTGAAACTTTGGCTAAGTGTCCTTCCTTTTCCATTTCCTTAAGCTTCGCTGTGATCTTGGGAAGGAGTGCTGCAGGTTGTCTACGAGGTCCATGCACTACTGGTGTTGCTTTGGGGTCAATCTTGATGGAGTAAGTTCCAGGCATGGCTCCTGATGCACTTAGTAAATCTGGATACTGGTTGAGTAGCTCCTTTAAGCTTGGATCTACATGTTCCTGTAGATTATGTACCCGCTGAACCAGGTTGAGGGCTTGACAAACTTCACCTGACAATATTGGCTTCTGCTCACTATCTATGACATAGAAGTTCACATTTAACTCCCTGTCCTTAAATCTTACGGGAAGAGTGACGTAGCCCTTTGGCGTGATTCGGTGTTGGCTGTATGACACCAGGGTCTTCTTGGTTTGTTTGATCAGGGCCCTGGGTGCTACTTGCTTGAGATGAGTAGTGTTGATAACACTTGCATAGGCACCAGTGTCGAGTTGACAGTGCAGAGTACTGTTACCCACTTCTACCACCGCCCACCATTCATCACTTTCACTGGTTTTTGTTTTGTCACGGATGCCATTCATTTCCAGGCTTGCTACATGAAGTAGTTGCACATCACTTTCAGGACCCTCCTCATCACTAGAATAGCCTTCTCCAGGATAGTCCATTTCATTTAGTAAGTAGACATTGCTTTTCTTGCTTCTGCACACATTAGCAAAATGTCCAATTTTCTTACACTTGTTGCACGACTCCTTTCTGGCAGGGCATTTTTCATGTGGCTTGTGGGCATTGTATCCACATCTATCACATTTTGGAACTTGCACATTTTTCTCCTTTGGTACCTTGTTTTTGGGCTTTTTGGACGAGCCCCCCTTCCATGCAAGTTTATTGACCTCCACTTTAGGGTCTTCGCCAGACATCACTTGCATTCCATCCTTAGTCGCTTCGAACATCCGACCGATATAGATTGCCATTTCAAGGGTGAGGTTTTTACTTTTCTCCAAGCAGCGTTGCCTGACTCGCTCGTCCAGAGATTTGCATGCGATGGCGTTCCGAATCAATTTATTCGACTCAGTCATGTCCAGACCACGCGCCAGGAGCTTAAGATCGGTGAAAAAGGAGTCAAAGGTTTCTCCTTGTAACTGACGTCTTCGGTCAAATTTAACTGCTGCCATAATCGGGTTCTTCTTGGCTTCGAGGTGTGCTTTGAACTTTCCGACGACTCTTTCGAGTATGTCTCTCTCATTTACATCTTGAGCACTTTCTCCTGTTCCAACACGAACAGTTTCCCACTGGAAGGTAAGGTAAATTTCCCGGCCTTTGTCGCCGACGAAGCTCATAAGGTTGCATATTTTCTCCTTCTCAGTGCATTTGCTGAGCGGTCCTCCAAACGTGAATTCGCAGTGTTGATAGAACCTTTCCCATTCTTTACTCAGGTCTGCAGCAGCCCAGTTCATAGTTGGCCATTTGTACGACGAATTTGCGTATCCTTCGGCCATGCTCGGTTCAGTGGCGTTCGTTATCCTCTATTCTGACACCATGTTTGATACACTCTTACAACACAGACGCCATGTTGGATCAACAACTGACCGCGTGGTTTATTCTGATTGGTTAACAAACAATAACTGAATAATCGAACAACTAGAGATCCTGAGCCAGCGGTATCGCCATACATAATTGCCATACATAACACTACCTTTCCTCAAAACATTCGAACTCGTAACATTGGGGGCCTGTCCGGGAGAGGAATTCATTTGTTTGCCGACTACAGAAACCAGGAAAGGACAATTCAAGAAGGAGTTACAGCTAAAGTAAGGAGAACTGTACCAGAGAGTATATTGTGTTTTTGCTGTGAAATACTGCTATGGAAATGGAAAAGCTTTTGCAGATGGGGAAAGAATTCGGGTTGGAAGGAGAAAAACTTCTCGAGTTTGTGAGGGAAGAGGAAGGAAAAGAAGAGAAACGCAGACAGTTTGAAGAAGAACGAAGAAGGGATCAGGAAGAAAGAGAAGAAAAGCGTAGGCGGTTTGAAGAAGAAAAGAAAGAGAAACGTCGATTACTTGAAGAAGATAGAAGAAGAGAAGACGAAGAGAGAGAAACTAGACGACAAGAACGCGAACTAAGAAAGTTGGAGATGGAGGCCGAGCTGTTGAAACAGAAAGAGGCTATTGAAGCGGCAAAAAGAGAACACGAGTTGGAGATTGCACGTTTAGCTGTGGAGAATGCTGACGGGCGTCCTGAAGTGAGAGAGGATAGGGCCAAGACACCCAAGCTTCCCTCATTTGTCGATTGCAAGGACGACTTAGATGCTTATTTACAAAGATTTGAAAGATTTGCAGCGACAGCTAAATGGGAGAAGACAGGATGGGCTTCGAAACTTAGTGCTCTTTTGTCTGGGTGTGCACTAGAAGTTTATTCGCGGTTATCTGAGGAAGCAGCCCAAGATTATGACCGAGTAAAGCTAGCATTTATGAAGAGATATGACCTTACGGAGGATGGATATCGCCGTAAATTTAGAGCATCAAAGCCGGAAGTTGATGAGAGCCCAGAACAGTTTATAGTGCGACTGGAGAGATACTTGTTGCGGTGGTTGGAACTGTCACATACTGAACGTTCTTTTGAAGGCCTAAAAGATCTCATTGTGGAAGAACAGTTTATTGACTCTTGTCCAAAAGAGTTAACTATTCACCTTCGTGAACGATCCCCGGAAACGCTTGACCAGATAGCGAAAATCGCCGATCAATACTTGGAAGCTCATGGAAAGCACTTGTTTAGCTCTGCGACCAAGAAGCCGGTAGTACAGTCCAAGGCGGAAGAAACAAAGAACTTACAGAGTGATACAACAGCTCTCCAGTGTTACAAGTGTAATGCCCGCGGACACAAAGCAATTAACTGCCCAGCCCTAGCAAGAAAGTGTTTCCTATGTGGCAAGCAAGGTCATGAGGCGAGGAACTGTCGATCAAGTGGACGGAGGTCAGGAGGTCAAGGTAAAGATGGTAACCCTGTGCAACGTGGTCAGGTTAGTGATGGCTGTTTGGTTAAGTCACCAGATCTTAACGCTACCCCCGAGGAAGTCAAGTCTTGTATTCAAAATGATCAGCTTCTGTTAGCCTGTGGCAAGAAAGTTCCGTTGCTAAGTAATGCCTGTGTTGAACCCTTAACTGGAGTAAGAAGTAAGATGCCAGTTGTGAAAGGCAGAGTTGGAGAGAAGACTGTCGACGTTTTAAGAGATACCGGTTGCAGTGGAGTTGTAGTTAAGAAGGACCTTGTCGGCGAGGATCAGTTCACCGGAGATTTTAACGTCATGTTGCTTATTGACAACACAGCGAGGAAAGTGCCTATAGCAAGAATTTATGTTGATACGCCTTATCTTAAGGGTCATGTAGGATGGACGCACTACTTTGAAGGTGCCTAGTACCCGTGAAAACCCTATTGTGGATAGAGAGAAGCTCAAGCAGATGCAGCGTGAAGATGAGAGTCTGCGTAAGTACTGGGATCGAGACGATGCGTTCGTGAAGGGTCAGGCGGAGATTTCCTTTGAAGAAAAATCTGGAGTACTGTACCGCTTATACAAGCATCCTTACGTGAACGGTGGTAAACCGCTTAAACAAGTTATGGTACCTGAGAAGTTGAGACGCCCCATAATGGAAGTAGCTCACGGATCGATCATGGGCGGTCATATGGGCATCAAGAAAACAACAGACAAGATCCAGAGTGCGTTTTATTGGCCTGGAATTCAAGGTGACGTCACCCGATTTTGCAAGTCCTTTGACGTGTGTCAGAAAACCGTAAGTAAAGGATCAGTACCGAAGGTACCGTTAGAGAAGATGCCACTGATTGATAAACCCTTTAAGAGAGTAGCAATAGATCCTGTTGGTCCTATCGGTCGCCCGAGTGAAGAAGGACACAGATATATATTGACACTGGTAGATTTTTCGACTTGCTACCCTGAGGCTGTGCTACTAAAGAACATTGACACAGAGACTGTAGCAGAGGCATTGGTAGATATCTTCAGCCGTCTAGGAGTACCAGAAGAAATCTTGAGTGATCTGGGTACGCAGTTTGTTTCTGACTGTATGAGAGAAGTCACCCGACTACTAAGCATTAAACAGCTTACAACAACACCCTATCACCCGATGTGTAACGGTTTGAGAGAGAAGTTCAATGGAACAATGAAATCTATGCTGAAGAGACTGTGTAGTGAGCAGCCAAGACAGTGGCATCGCTACATAAACCCGCTGTTGTTCGCTTATCGTGAAGTTCCCCAAGAGTCCACTGGTTTTTCACCGTTTGAGCTGTTATATGGAAGAGCTGTCAGAGAACCAATGGCTATACTCAAACAGCTGTGGACGAAAGAAGTTGACGAGCCTGAGGTAAAGAACAGTTACCAGTACGTTTTCGAATTACGAGAGAAGTTAG
>NC_090874.1:34804968-34822468 GCF_036669935.1 Montipora foliosa
TCCATAGTAAATTTTAGGTAGACGTGGGTTGGGCAAAAGCTAAAAAACATTTTTCTCAATATTATTGCCAAAAAATTAAGCGAGTAAGTTAAAAAAAAACAAACAAAAATTGATTCTAGTCAATGTCCCTGGAAAGTCCTCTTCAGAGAGTGTCAAATTTTGTGTTGAATGATCACAATGAATTACCTTTACTTAACACAGAATTCAGCTAAGCACTGATTTACATTGAAGCTATGTAAAGGTCAAGTATTATAGTAAGCGCAACAAGTAAAGGGTCTGGGAATGTACTCCCATTGTTCCTCCTAGAGTGCTTGTAAAATAATGAATAAGCTAAGAGGATACACTCCAATAATTCGTTACAACGTTGTTTATGAAGTAATTGTCGATTGTCAACACCAAGATTTTTACGTGATTGTAATTGTGTTGTTATTGAATGAACGGCGCCCCCAGTTTTCAGGCGGGTATGGACTGTGTCTGATGGATGCTACATACCGCTCGTTGCATATTGCGCAGTGGAAGAAGTCAAAATAGGCATGCGACGGTCCGCGATCAAAGTTAACACATTTATCACAGTTCCAGTCAATCGAGCACTTTTGCCTACAAAATACATAAAACGACTTTGGTAGGATAGGACAGGAGCTTTTTCCTCTCTCTGTCGCGGCGCATGCAACACAGCTGTGGATCATTCCCTTCTCAGGGTATGGGTGGTATCTTTCCAACCGATAATAGCTGGTCAAATACTTGCGGTAGCGGTAGATGCATTGAAGCGTTGAGAGGTGCATTTCCCCCAACACAACTCTGCAAAGCCTAGACCGGCTAAATTGGGAAACAGTTTTTCCGCTCTTCACAGCTGTCAAGAAGAAGCGGACCCCAGCTAGTGTTGTGTTATGGACTAGATAATGTAAAATTTCGTCTGAGTAGCCATTTTCAATATTACTGTCCAACTTGATTTCATCCTCTTCTTGTATATCATTAGCATATGCTTCGTCAATCTCTTCGTCCCTTTCCCCTTCATCCGCTTTTTTATTATAAACTTTTAAATTACTTTCACTTGTAATCACTACCGGATCGGAATCAGCAGGAAGCACTTCTGAAGGTGAATATTTTGCCCCAATTGTCTTTTCTTTTTCAGCTGTCTCCCGTTTCTCCTCCTTCGTAGTCACCATTTTACTTTGTTTTTTATTGGTTCGTTTTCTATTACCTTCCTCCAGACGCTCGGTTCTTTCACTTTGATATGCTTTTCGTACCCGGTTGAGTGGTACTCGTTAACCTTCATATTTGAGTGCTTGTTTCTCAAATGGTGGGACAGGTGCAATACATCTTTGCCACAATAGGGTAACAGACAAGTCACGTACGATTTGTTTGAATGAGATAGATTAAGGGACTGGCGATCATTCATTGCCCTTGTAACCCCTTTATGGTGTCTGGACAGGTGGTTATCTAGTCGTTTTAGACTTTTCCGTATCTGTGGACATCCACGAATGCGGCACATGCCGCTCTTTCCCTGAAATAAACAACGCTGAGATTAGCCCGACGTACACACAATGACAAAATATGCGCTAAAATGTTTTCAAGGCTCAAACTAATTAGAGCTGGTTAGTTCAAATGACAACCAATCAGTCAATTCACAACCAACGGTAACTTTTGTTGAGAAAACGCATCTTAGGATAATTTTTATTGTCCTTTCCATACAGATTCCAACCCTGTCAAAGAAATAAGGGGAAGATTTAGAAGTGGCATAGCCGCGCCCTAGAGCGCCGCAGGCGCGGCGAGCCTCAAGGAGGATCCGTCGCCACGCTCCCCCAGGAAAAATTTTAATGCAGTCACTGGAAAATAGTGGAGTTTTAAACAGGCAGTGAAAGCTAAAGCCTATTGATCCCACGGATACACCTCTTTCATAGTAGCGACCAAATAATACATTTTTTTGTTTTAATGCTAATAAGCCTTTCTAGCCTCGCTACGACCAGCAAATTTCTAAAGAATTTTTGTTTCAAAATGAAGGCAGTTGGTCTAATTAACATAAAGACAAAAGAATGTAAAAGTGGTCGCCATTTATGAAATTGTCTTAAACACGCAAACTTTGCAAAAAGGTAAGATAAGCTCGTCCAAAATTACTGCAGGCTCAGGGAAAAGTGGCCGAAGAACCACAGGAAAACGGCAAAGAATCGTGCTAAAGAGACTAGCTACACAAAGGAAACATTATCTTTCTTAGGCTAGGAAGAGCTTCTAAAACCGACAGAATATTAAGGGAAAAGGGAGGCCGGAAATTATGATCAAAAAGGGGAGATTTCGGGCCAAAACGAGACAGTTGGAATATCTGTTGTTTGTATGGGTTTTCGACGCCATCTTGACGGGTAGGCAAAGCGGTCAGAAATTACAGTGTTTGTATGGGAATCCGATAGCAAATAACTTTTTTCAAAATTGAATTTTACACAATTTGTGAATCAAAACGTTAAAATACTAAGTAGAAGATTGTACTCACCAAGGATGTAGCTTTCCTATAAGTCGCTGAGCAACCTCGTACCCAGGGTCTTCTCGGCTTTCAATATGGCGGCGGGTCTTGAAGACCCTGGCACACAGCAAATCACGTGATGAAGGATGGACAAATATGCAAATTTTTCCAAAATGGCGGCTTGGAATAAGGTGAGAGAAATCTGGGTACGACAACTTCCAACAAACAATCTGATGTAAGAAACCAAAAATACGGATAGATGAATGCATGAGCAACGAGAATGCGGTAGATGACAGAGAAATCTTGCTTTTCTTTTCATTTCATGTTATTTTAAACCAATGCAATTTTATAGACGGCTATTATTTCTCGGGGCTGTGATTTTTAAACAGTTCGGAAACAGCCATAATTTGCACACAGTTTCACCCGTAACATCACAGACATTTGATTACCGTAAAATCCAGTGAGCTAAGGTTTAATGAAAGCCCTGCTTCTAGCTATTTAGTCACGGAGGTGCGTTCGCTGTTTTCCGTAATGTATAGTTTATATTGCATGGTTATTTTCAATCAATTTCATACACTTGAATGATTATCTGATTTCTTATCGGTGTATATGAGCCTTCTGGCAACGACTTTCCCCAGTATACATTGCCAAAGCTGTTTTCCTAAAAGGAAGTATTATTATACCACATATCTGTGGTACTTCATTTTCACAGTGAAACCATTAGATTGTTGTTTTGTGGTTTTATCTCTCATCTCATCTTTTGACTGCAAGTATTGCCATGTCAGTGTAAAATCAGTATTTTAATTGTCTTCTGATTGCCAACAGGGAACCACTGCATGTTTAGTGCCCACATTCTTACAACTTGTTATTGTAAATATATTTTGTGGTAAAGTTGACATAATCAAGCCAATGTACATTGTTGAACATGCTATTCCATAGGATTAGCAATCTGCTTCTTGCACTTTTCAAGCTATGAAAAGAACTTTTCCATGTCTTGTCCCACCAGTGAAGACAATGTGATGTCTTGGAATGCTGCTCATGAAATCTGTTGAGCCTAATTAAAAAAGGGCACAATTTGTGCAAGTCCTAAACATAAGCATCTCATCATCTTTAGCAGTTCTTGTCGAATGAGCCCAGGGTTAGGGGTGGATCTTTGCTGTTTTATCAAACTGGCTTTTAATCTGCTGTTTTGTAGGCAGTGACAATGGCACGGTTTTATTTGCCTCCATTCCTTAAAATGATATTTTAGAATAAAATAGATGTTAATGCTGGTAAGCAAATACTGGGCAGCGCCTGGGAGGAGAGCGTGACTTCCCATCACGTGACTACCTTATTTGGCTATTTCATTCATCCCGCCATGCGAGCCTTCTCAGTTTGACATTTCCAAAGCTCAACTAGTTCTGTTTTTTCCGTTGAGCAATTTAATCTTTGCTGGGGAATTTGCTGACCTCACAAACGCGGTTTTTTTACGCCCCTTGCTATCTCAAACCTTTTATTTATTACTGGAACTCGGGAACAATTTATTGAACGGCTTCACACCGTTGTTCCTTCCGCACCATCTTGTAGCTCGCGTACACCAAGCGTCCATCTGACCAGCAGAGAAACGTTCACGCTCCACCGTGAACCCCCTTTACTTCAAGTGCCTCTGCTGAGGAAGTTTCATCCTATATAGACCCACCAGCAATTGTCACCATCCCTTACGATGCGCTGCTTGAAACAGCGGTCAAAACGGTCAAATTTCATTCCAAGATGGCGTCCAAGCAAGAAGAGCTTCACACACAGACACGTCCCCAACCACGTTAGCCACTCTGATTTCCATCATCGTGGACGAAAATCGAGGAATCTACCGCCAAATCAGTTCCTGCTCCAACCTCAATAGCCTCCGCCTCAATCTGTGCAACCTCGACAAACTCCCGCCATTTGCTACTCACCGACGACTTCGACTTCATCGCCAGCCTTCTCAACCATCCCAGTGCCAGCAACAACATTCCTTCCCCATTTTTCAAGGACAGTCGCCGTTATCAGCACATGTTCCAACCAAAGTTAAACGCGCAACATTAAAGGGTGAGTATGTTGAGTTTGTCGCGGTGCTGCCAGAAAACTCGCGCCTTTCAGATAACGACCTTCCCGGGCTTTCCATTTCCTTTATCGGTAAACCACAAAGAGTTCCCCCCTCCTCTCGGAAAAAGTAAGCCCAGCTCAATTCTTGTCGGCATTTTCTGTATGGTTTTCTCAGGGGTGGATCCAGGATTTTTCATGAGTGATTTGCACCAACTAAACTAGGGGGGTTTGGGGGCATGCTCCCCCAAGAAAATTTGAAATTTGGTGCTCTCCGAATGCCATTTTCCCGCACCATCATAACATTGGCCTCGACAGTCATCCATAGATAGTCCTAAATCAGCTATATTAAATCTTTGAAAGCTGCTCCTGTCGTTCCATCCTCACAAAGGTAGAATCCCACAAACCCTTCTCTGACTGTTTTGGTTGAATCAAGAAATCTGATCACCACTGAAAGATTTTCTTTGTTTGATACGTCAGCTGCTTCGTCAGACATAATAGAAAAATAATTGCTCTCCCTGATTTCCTGCGACAAATTATTCACTATGATAGCACCCACAGTTGTAATCATCTTGTTTTGACGGGTTTAAGAAATATGTCGCATTCCTGAGTGCAGTTTTCAAGTGACGTTGCAGTGTTTGATCGCCGCTGTCAATTCGAAATTCTAATAGTGCCTGAAAGTTTCCAGAAAGACTGGCATTTTGTGGATCATCATCTCGTGGACCTCTGAGGGCTATGTTGTTTCTTTCGCAAAAAATTATTGTCTTGAACAGGGATTTCAGAATTTCGCGATTTGTTTTGATTTGTTGTTGAAGTAAGCTGTTTATCTGTCGATCAATTGGGAGCGATTTTCTTGTCATATTTCTCAAAAAAAAAAAAAAATTAAAACAAGAAGGAGAGTTGATTTCGTGAACTGCAATAAAGGGCTGAAAAATAAGGTTTGGAAGAAATTTGAGTGATTTCTGCAAGTCACTTGAACTACTCTGGATCCACCCCCGGTTCTGCACTTCTCACTTCTATTCCCCAAAGGGCGGTAGAGATGTTCCCCTATCAAGCGACCATTCGATTACCCAAAGGAAGTTGCGGGCTTGGCATGGCCTTCCTATGATGTTGACTTTCGTAGGAAAACAGCCACAAACCTCCCCCTCTAAAATAGACATCTAACCCAGGGTCCAAATTAACTTTTTCATTTTGACTTGTTTTATGGATACCAGAAAGCAACGACCGCATGGTCTTGTGTATGTGTCAAGCATTATCTTTTCACTTTCAAAAGCGCACATTTTGGAGAGGAAAGGTATCCGACCTCGAATGTACATGTAATAATGAAATCTATCTGCCCCCTAGTTTGTCGAAAATTTCAGCTACGGAAACACTAGTCACACCCTGTCAAACACAATCCACCATAGTGGTACATTCCTCACACCAGTCCTTGAATCTCTTTACTGAGTCGTTTTTCCCTCTGCAATACATATTTTACGAGAAACAACGGCTTGTGAGGTTATGGAGGTTGTTAATGGAAAAACTCCTTCATTTCTATTTCAAAACAGTCTCAGGATAAAAAGTAAGACACCTCTTGGCAAACAGATCTGACCTTAACAATGGTGACCAGTTGTGAAATTCTGGTCGCCAGTACTCAATTTTTTAGTCCCATTAGCAACCAGGAAGGTGCAATTTCAGACCCCGTAACCTGCCTCCAGAATAATCCCCATTCACCCTTGAGGGAGCTCCAGGGAATGGCCCGGAAAAACCACTACTACCCCTACACAGCCCTTCCCGTTGGCCTACGGAGTGCCCCTTCATTTTTAATCAGCTTTCCATATCCCCCTCCCTGTTCGACCTGCTCACAAGTTCACCCTGATCTCTTTTGTTACTCATCTGTGCAATACAGGCCCCTACGGCACGATTATGTTTATCTGGCAGCACTTGACAACCTTCACATTGAGTCTGGCTGTCTCCTGGACATTCTGGCTATGCCAGTCCTTCACAAAAGTTTGAGGGGGATCAAGCTCTCCCATGGGAATGCAAGAAGGCTTGCCACCTGATCACCTCATCAGTTCTCCATAGCATCTAAGTATACTAAGTTACAACCTTTTAAGTCTACCAAATGTTGACTCCTTTATGTTATGGGCTGCATTTACCCTTTCATTTTTTGGCTTCTTAAGAAGCAGCGAATTTACCTGCAATGGAAATTTTGACCCTCAGTCCCACCTTGCTAGAACAGACATTTCTTTCCATCCCAACATCCTTCACCCTACTTCATTTGACACTGCAATTTAAAAGTCCAAAACTGACCCTCTCTGGAAGACAGCCAGGCTCAGTTTTGCAAGGTCAAACTCAGACCTTTATGCATCGTCTGCCCTGCAAGATTAAATGCTCAAAACTGCAACTCAAGACCCTGGCCAGCTACTCTTCAGCTTCTCCTGTGGACCATATCTCACCCAGACTTCACACACCAACAACTTATGGTCTCTCTTAAACCTCTGTGACAATGACAGCTCCTCTTCTGCCTGTCACAGCTTTAGTATTGGTGCTGCTACAACTGGCAGAATCACTGGCATTTTCAACTGGCTCTTCAAATTCTGGGTCGCTGGAATCCTAACACATACCAAGCTTACATCAGGACTCCAAAGGAAACAATATGTCAGGTTCCTCAGTCATTGGCCTCTTGCTCCTCCTGATAACAACCCCCTGGAATCCTTGAAAGCACTTGAGTATCTCATTGAAACTTGGATTTTTCTAACAATCAGTAATGATCTATGACAGTTCCTTGGATAACTTAATTCATGTTTTCCTGTATCGTCCTGAACCTATAGTGTTTTCACCTATGGGTACAGCAATCATGTTGGCATCCCCCTGGAAGCCTGCTGTGTGCGTTTGCTTCCCCCCCCACCCTCATTTCTCCTCGATACGATTGCCTTTCATCCCCTTTTTCAGCCACATGCCAGCCATCACATGGGTGAAAGCACTATCCTAAGCTTAATGCCATGTTTCTCCTTTAAAACAAAAAAGGAAAAAGGCCCATTCGGCACTTGAGGGCTTTCTGTGACATTCTCTTTCCTTGGGCTTTCTGCCCTCTCAAGTTCATGTAGTACTATTGGAAATGACTATTTTGACGGAAATGTTTTGCACGAGGGTCCTATCCCCTCCAGCCAAATGTGTTGTGCCAGGGTCCTATCCCCTCCAGCTGAATGTTTTGTGTGAGGGTCCTATCCCCTCCAGTCTAATGTTTTGTGCGAGGGTCCTATCCCCTCCAGTCGAATGTTTTTTGCGAGGGTCCTATCCCCTCCAGTCAAATGTTTTTTGCGAGGGTCCTACCCCCTCCAGTCAAATGTTTAGTGCGAGGGTCCTATCCCTCCCAGTCCAATTTTTTGTGCGAGGGTCCTATCCCCTCCATTCAAATGTCTAGTGCGAGGGTCCTATCCCCTTCAGTTAATTGTTTTGTGTGAGGGTCCTATCCCCTCCAGGCTCTATGCGATGCCCATTGGCTTTGGTTTGTTTGTTTTTTTTTTTTTTTTTTTTTTTTTTTTATGCTCATGTCGTACTTTCGACCCCTATCTCCACTCGTCGGTTCTCTACTTTCACCTTTGGGGCAGGCAATGTTTGCTTTTCGCTATTGCAACTCCGTGGAGATGGGGTCATTTGTTCTCCCTGTCAAATTGGGAGCAAAACCACTAAATGGGCTTCGCACAGGGCACTCCTCGTTTATCTCGGCGTTTTGGGCGGGGAATTGCTGCCTGCGGCACCCCTTCAGCCCTGTGCTGAAGCCCCGTTAGGGAGGGGGCATATTGTTACTCTGCTGGACTGGGTTAACTTGGCCCCAGGACATTATGCCAGCAACTATGCCCGCCTTGGAATACAGGCATGAGGCACCCCCTCGGCTAGTTGCCGAGGCCCCTCATCCGGTAGTCCATACCGACGGTGGGTTTTATCCGCGCCTTGCCAGTACATTCCCTCCCCCTCGTTTACGCCCAAGTTTTGTGTATTGTCTTTTATTGCCCACCAAAGCATTAACTACATTTTTGTTTCGTTTCATTTACTCAGAAACGAATTGTATCTATTTAGACTTCAGGGTGAACTATTTACACAATGAAGTAGAGTGGCCATTCAAAACAGAGTTTGTAATTGAACAGCTAAACATCTATGAGACGTAAAAACAAACTTGTGAACATGTGAACCTGAAGTATAGCAAATCATAATGCTGACAAGCATGAAAGTGAACGAAATGGGTCATAAATATGAAGTTTTCACTATCTTCTGTTTAATGGTTAATATTCCTTGACAGGCTTCTAACTGTTCAGAGAGTTTGGGTCCACATTTTTGTCCTTCTTTGTTGAGAGTTTCAATAGACGAAGCGAAAAAGTGACCCACACTACAGTATTTTATCTTTTCTCCTGCCCTTACCATTCCAGAAACAAAACACTATTTCTTTTTGTGAAATAGTTTCTTGTTGCTGGTGAAGTTGCAAATTTCCTGTGCTTTGTCACATTCAATTTTATTTCCCAATCCCCCTGTCCAGTCCGCAATCTTCCCCCAAATCACTCGATGTGCCACATCTTCAGACAGTAATTAAATGCCACAACTTGAGCAATGCTAGAGAATATTTTCAAAGCATGTTTTGAAAACGAATAATTCAACTTAAATTATTGGAGTACAAGAAAACTCCCACGAGTGTGATGCTAAAAAAGTAATGTGTACAAAATTAAAAAATACTGTTTAAAAAAATGTTGTTTCAGGTCTCGGGGAAACTTTTGGCTTAGTTGTTGATTATTGGAGCAGACACCTCTAGTCTTGACCTGTATTTAACAGACCCGCCTTCATTGTAGCTGTCACACGAGTCAACAGAACCACATACAACTGCTAAATCAACCACATCAATAATCTATGAACCCTGTTGCACAATTTTATAATTTGTAACAATCATTGAACACTAGTAACAATACTCGCATCAGGGAATTACAATTGTGAGACGCCAAAATGAACCAAAAAAATTAAATCACTTAATTACCGTTACGTCTTTCAAACACCATTATATTATAGAGCGATCGCTATGCCGGAGGTCGTGAAAGCCAACGCAGTTTTAATTGGAATCGAGGCCTGATGTAGATCAGCGTACAACGTGAAAAAACGGTGAATTATTTTTGACTGTTATGCTTGTTAATTTGCAGCTGCTTCTTACGGAACAGCTACAATTTTGAAAATTATTTAAACGCGAATTCTGTTCTTCTTCTGGCTCTCCTCACCAGCCGCCATCTTTCTTTCGACATTAAACCAATCAGAGTTCATGTGAGAAAAGCACCAATCAGCGATCTTTTTAGTTCACTGTGTGCCAGGGTCTTCTCAAGACCCGCCGCCATATTGAAAGCCGAGAAGACCCTGGGAACGAGGTTGGTCGCTGAGCTATTTTTTTTTAATTTTCCATACACTAGTCTTTAAATTTTTTCCCGTGAACTGCGTCTAGACGTTTGTCTACCCAGCCAAATTTACAGACAAATGTGTGGAAAATTCAAAAAATTAACTGAGCGTCTTCTAGCCAAGCTACACCCTTCAAACTTGGTGAATACAATCTTCTACCTAGTATTTTAACGTTGCGATTCAGAAATTGTGTGAAATTCAATTTTGGAAGAAGTTATTTGCTATCGGATTCCCATCCAAACACTGTAATTTCTCACCGCTTTGCCTACACGTCAAGATGGCGTTGAAAACCGTGATAAGGCCTTTGAGGAATTGTTACCGCAAACACGTATAGCAGTTCAACTATCGAGCCACCTTAATATTTATCTTTATTGCTTTCCCATCGACCAATTTCATTACAGTGTATTAGGCTTGGCTCAGCATGACCCAGCTTCGATGGCTTTTTTTAGTTTTGGTTTTCTTTTTTTTTTTCAGAAACGTACCCCAAACAAGACCGATTTTCATTATTTTAAAGCTATTCGTTCCAAATTATTTCGTGCAAACAAAACAACTCACCTTTCAGGGAAAATTTCCTCGGTTTCTTCTCATCGTCTCTTTTCCTTTGATAAGGATCTGGTGTATCAAAAAAAAAGTTGAACTGAATTGAATTGGATTATATTCAATTTGAAAGCAATTGTGCATTCGCAGGACAAAGGGAAATCACTACCTGACACGGACAGTTTTGCCCATATGTTCGAGTTGACTTGAGTCCACAACGGTCAATGTGGTTGCGTTACATTTGGTGGTCACGTCAGTTTCTTTTTAAATGGACGTTCCTCGCATCTATTTCGAGCTTTCCATTCCTTCACACTTTGGAACAAAAATCGAACTCGCTCGAAAGGTTGGAATGAGAGGCACATCATTTCAATATTATTGCATGCGTGAGATTATGGATTCCGGGGGCTAAGGTCAATCCAACGCGACAACACATTTTATTATTTATATAACTATGTTATATGAGATTGAGTCACTTAACAACAGAAATCAATTTGGAGATCTTCACTAGTTAACTAACGAACATGAAAAAATAACATACGGCCTCTTTGACAAAGGACGAAAATAATCAATGCGAACAATACGATGTGTTTCTCGGAGTGTTTCGCACCAAAATTCAAGGCTTTTCGATCACTGGCGTGGTTGCATAGCAGAAAAGTTTGGCTCCTCGAGTTTCCCAGATTTACCTTTCTTAAAACTCAAATTTCAAACATTTTTACTGGCTCGCCGGACACGGGCGATCACGGTCAAGGAAAGCGTCAGCAATAAAGCGAGCTGAAAACATTTTTGCAGCCCTGAGAAAAAAATGGCGGACAAAAACCGTTTTGGATCAGAATTGACCGAGGCAAAAATCGATGCTTTAGTCGACAATACATGAAAGAGTTGTTGATCCTGGAGTTTTTAATAAAAGAATCGTTCTACTCGGGATTGCTGGATATAAAATGATTATAACCGACTCGGAGCTACTCGCCTCATTGGTTATCTATCACTACATATCCAGCGCGCCCTCTAGGGAGCTTTGGCAACGACGACGGGAAAGGCAACAAGAACGTCATCTCAAAACATAAATTCTCATTGTTGTAATCACTTCACGACTATTCCAAGTTTTTTAATATGGCAAAGGTGTGGCTTAATTTAGGAGTGAAATTTAAAATTTATCCTCAAGTGCTGATAAAACCTTAAATTTAGCTATTTCAGGTTGTTGTTTTGCTGACGACGGCAAAGAAATGAACAAAAATGAAAAGCAGACGTGAAGGGCGTGCAAAGCCATTGTTTTTGCCCACTAAATATGCAAATTTGTGACGTTCTCGTAGCCGTCGCCGTTGTCTTTGCTAAAGCTCTCTATTATTTAATATACCCCACGTGGTTGATTTTGGAAGTTCTCAGTGATAAGCTGTACTCTCCGCACTAACATATCGCGCACAATGACCCCGATTTTCGGAAATATAAAAACAACGAAAAGAAAGGGGTCGATTTCGGTAGTTTGCCGTTATAAGCTATACACTCCACACTAACACATCGCATTATGACCCCGATTTCCCAATATTTATCAAATAACGACAAAAAAAAAATGGGGTCGATTTCAGTACTTTGCCCCGATAAGCTATACACTAAACACTAACACATCGAATAATGACCCCGATTTTCCGATATTTAGAAAATAACGACAAAAAAGGTGTCGATTTCGGTAGTTTGCCGTGATAAGCTATACACTCCATACTAATACATCGAATAATGACCCCGATTTTCCGATAATCAGAAATTAACGACAAAATAGGGTCAATTTCAGTAGTTTGCCGTGATAAGCTATACACCCCGTACTAACACATCGAATAATGACCCCGATTTTCCGATAATTAGAAATTAACGACAAAAAAGGGGTCGATTTCACTAGTTTGCCGTGATAAGCTATACACTGTACACTATCACATCGAATAATCACCCCGATTTTCCGATATTTAGAAAATAACGACAAAAAAGGGGTCGATTTGGGTAGTTTGCAGTGATAAGCTATACACTCCGAATTCACGCATCACGGGTTACCTCGCCTTGAGACGTTTACATGGCCACCAGGGTCACCTTATCTTACAGACCGGGTAAAATTAAAATGAGAGATTATATGGAGAGGATGGTTACCTCATCTGCCTGAGGAGACGCGCTCTGACTTACATGACCTAAATATTAAATGACAATTGACGGAAGTGACCCACTCACTTGCAATTGTATCAGCTGACTTGGATGACTTAGATGACTCATATTATGCAATTGATCTGGATTTCTTAGCTGACTCAGCTTATGCAATTGATTTGGATGACTTGGGAGACTCAGATTGTGCAATTGATCTGGATGACCGAGCTGACTCAGTTTATGTAATTGATTTTGATGACCTGGCTGACGCAGATTATGCAACTGATCTGGATTTCCGATCTGTCTCAGCTTATGCAATTAATCTAGATGATCGAGCTGACTCAGATTATGTAAGTGATTTTGCTGACCTGACAGACTCAGATTATGCAATTGATCTGGATTTCCGATCTGTCTCAGCCTATGCAATTGATCTGGATGACCTGGCAGACTCAGATTATGCAATTAATATGGATTTCTGAGCTAAAAAGGTTCTGCAATGGATTTGGATGACCTGGTAGACTCAGATTATGCACTTGATTTGGATGACCTGTTAGACTCAGATTAAGCACTTGATTTGGAGGACCTGGTAGACTCAGATTATGCAATTGATCTGGATGACCGAGCTGACTCAGATTGTGTAATTGATTTGGAGGACCTGGCAGACTCAGATTATGTTATTGATCTGGGTGATTTAGCCAACTCAGATTATGAAACTACTGATTTGAATGACTGAGCTCACTTGGATGGCTGGTTATACTGGCGTGACCAAACTTACGGTGAGGCAACTGACACAGACAAGCAAGTTAACTAGTTGAACTTAAGTTTATTGAGTTATTTTAGAAAACTGATTCACTTACTGGTATCCTATCTAGGTATGGTTAATATAGGCTTCTCACCATAGAAGATTCGATTCAGTGGAGTCCAGGTAGATAATCTGATGTTTAGAATTACCTCTTTACTGTCCTTCCACCTAGTAATTTGGTTGGACTGCGAACTTATAAACTAGCAATGGCCACAAAGACACGGATGGACACAAAAATCATACAAGTCACGAAATGATATATGAAATGAATCATATATGACTACAATCTCAGACAAAAATAAAGGGGACACTTGACGCTGAGTAGCAGATTACCCCTTCCCCCTATTCAATGTTGCAAAGAGAACGGCGTTTTTCCAGGAGCCCGACAGTTTTTACGCCATCAACATTGTCACGGTGGAGGGGGGTTCAAACATGCTTTGGTTTCACGATCTTTTTGACCGGGATTGTGTTGATTACAGAACTGTAGAAAGTTCTATAGAGATCTCGTTGTGGTTTGGGTGTAAAGATATGGATGTGTCACGTTTGTCCTCGCGTCATTTGGGTGAGTGCTCCTATGCTTTGGATGAGGAAGATGTGTCAAATTGTTGCCGAATATGTTCTGGAACATGTTTTCTGTGTAGTTGCAGATGTATTTAGGGAGAGATTGCAACTGCACGATACAGGACTTAGCTGAAAGGCGATGAAAATGGTTTCTCGGCGGTGGATTGATAATAACACACGTGCTCGTGTGTTTTATTTGAGCCAAGTTAAGGGAATGTCAATTCGAAAAACAGCACTACATTGTAATGTTTCACGTGGAGTTGTTTGGAGAATAATCCAGCGACAGCGCGAGAAAAAATCCTGAACCGCTGTAAAAGCAAGACTTTAACTTTACAACGCGGACGTCCGAGAAAACTGACAGGTAGACAGGGGCGTTTACTTCTGAGATGCTTGGCCAAATTGCGCGATGAAGATGGCAAGCGATTAGATGCTGTCATTACGAGTCGTGGCCGTCGTATACGATATTAACAAACGATTTCTGTAGAACCAACAACTATCTTTTGATTATTTCAAAGTTTCCAGAGAGACAAGCCGTATCACTGCAATATCAGGGCATATAACAGAGTCCATTGGGATAAACTATGGTGAACGAACAGAGTTCTCTGTACTGTAATTTGTACTAGTCACTTCAATGGAAATTCACCCGCTAAGCTACAATATATGTTTTGTTACAAAGCCATAGTCTGTTTACAACAACGGTTACAATCATAAGCAACTCAAACATCCATATTTTTTGTCCTGTGTTCTTTAGTGTACGCGCCGTAACAGTGGGACCAAACAGGCGACTTATCATAAATCCGAATACGGTTAACCACCTACGATTAACCATTTGCATTCCTAATTTCCCGACAAGCCGAAGTGTTGCACTGTCGTTTATGCCATTTAACAAAAATTGTCAACACAAAGTTTCAGTTCACTGCATTTTTGTGCGTATTTCTCCCGTTTCAGTGAAATGGTGAGTCTTGCAATTGGTTAACCGTGCTTTAGCATAATTAATCAGCTATGAAGTGCGGATAATTTATAATGACGGTTAACCACTTTGGCTGTTTGCAACATGAAGAGGGTTGTACAGTTTTCAACTGAATAAACGATTTTACCTATTATGTAAAATAGCATCACAAGTAAACCGATCACTCTAAACCTCCTGCTCTTCAGTACTGGCGCTATAAAATGGTTAATCGTTCGTCTATCAAATGGTTAATCGTTCCTTTCTTCCTATATGTTGTTAATCGTTCGTCTACTTTGCACTTGTTTACCATAGTTGCGAGTTTCGGAAGCAAACTTCATTTCATAGTGCCTTCACTGTTTACTAAAATCTGCCCTTTTTTAAGAAGGCCCAAGTATAAATTCCGCGAAACGTCACGAGGTACACACTTCTCAATTGCCTTCTACCAAGAACACCGCTGCCCTCCATAGATTATATCTCAGTGCCCAAAATGTACCCATTTCGACACAAGAAGTATCACAACACCGTTACATTTTCAACTATCTGAACAGAAATGATCTTTTAGTGTTCATCAAAGAACGAGTTAGGAAGTCTCCACTTCGCACACAATTAACAACAACGTGTACAAGAATTGACAACTGTAAATAAACTCTCTTAACCTAAAAGTGAGACCTCCTTGACGAGAAATTATTTCCCCCAAGTCGTTCATTTATTTGAACTACTGGCCTCTTCATACTCGTTAAATATATCTAGCAAAATTCAATCATTTCCATAATATGCATACACCCCACTTGTACAGACACTTCACATAAATAGCTCCCATGACCTTTTCATTCAATTACTAACTACAGCTCGCGTGACACGCAGCTACACTGTAGCTCGCAAAATCAGTGGCTTCATAGCTCAGTTGGTTAGAGTGTCGCACCGGCATCGCGAGGTCACAGGTTGAAGTCTTGTTGAAGTCATGAATTTTTCAGGCTTCTCTACGCAATTTCTATAACGTCGGCCTAACTGCGAGGATCATAGCTTCTCTTCAATTTATACATGTATAAACACTGCTGACGTAAACTGCTTTTCTGGAATGCAGTAAAACTTCAGCATTCCAACGCTGGGTTTATAACTGTTGACTCCATCATCAAATTAAAATAACACAAGCTTGCTGTGTATTTAGAAAAAATACTATCAGCGAACAGTAACTGAAACAATCGTGTCATATAGACTCAGAAAAAAATGCTTTACTTGAAAACTGTCAACATTAGCGTTACTTATTAGTCAAAATCCTCATTATTCCACCCTCTAAAATGTGTACTATGACATTCTAGGTCTTCGAAGAGACTAAAGTCATAAAGACTTTCGAGATCAGTTGGTGTTTCTACTTCAACTTCACTAAACAGTAGATAGGTTTCCCCAGGCTCTTCAAAATTAGGAAATGTAACTAAATCTTTACACATAGATGTCAATAACTGCAGATTCTTTTTGTACACATCACCTTTCTGTTGAAGGAGTGACATCAACCCCCTATTCACTTTTTCCTTATCTAGGTAAGACGTAATGGCATTTATTTGCGCAGAAAGAAATGTGAAAAATCGAAGCATCTCTTCTTTTACAAGGGTCTTTTCCTCCTTACATCTGTCTTCCAAAAACATAAGTGTACCAACTTTAACTTTATACCAGCTGGCACATTATCAGTATTATTTGAACAATTAAGTTTACAGTAGAGTTCTCCGCCTGGATCTTTAATGGCTTCAAATGTAGCCACCTCATCTTCCATCAGTCCATTTAGCGTGGCCAGGGCCGTAGCCAGAAAAAAAAATATGACTGAGGCAATGTCCGTGGTTAAATTATTAATTTAATTTAATTATTTTAATGTTTATGATGAATACGTATTAAAGACAACACTGGTATCACGCTTTATTTTAAAATTTCACGAAAACATGACTGAGGCAAGTGCCTCGGTTTGCCTCATACTGGCTACGGCCCTGGTGGCAAGCCCCTGATTCATTGAAGTCGCCACTTTGTCAATCTGATTGGACAGTTTTATTGCAATGGCTTGACTTTCTGCAAATATAAGAATTACAGGTAGTAAATTCAAAGTTCTTGACAATAACAATTTCTGCATACCATTAAACTTGGCTATTTTCCATGGAAATGAAGTTGATGGATCTGAATAAGTCTTAACTGATCTATAAAAAGTAATCATAAAAGGATGTTTCAAAAAGCCATCTTGGTAGCCACCACATTTACAATTTTATTTTGTACTAGCGATATTCAATGTTTATAAATGATTCTTTTGATATTTAAATTCTGCCAAGCACAGAACAAAAAAACGTTTGTTCTGACAACCAATACATGTAGATGTCTGATTGGCACATTATTGACAATAGCTGATGTAAAGGTAAGTATCGCTGTACCCCCACTCTCCTAATTCATGCTTGGTACTGAAGCTTAAAGCCCACAGTCAATACTCAGCACTCCTCTGGCCATATAAACATTGAAGATGTTAACCGTCGTGGAAGTTTTTATTAGAGTTAAGTTTAGCCACTTCTTTTTTCTTTAAATTTACAGTATACATGTACAATGAAAATATCTTGGGTGAGAATATCCTGAT
>NC_090874.1:34829968-34839968 GCF_036669935.1 Montipora foliosa
GAACCGCACCGGGCTGCCATGCGGGATGGTCGCGAGCTCGACTCCGGCCGGATCAAACACTCGGGGTCTTAAGATAAATGAGGAGAGAGTGCTGGCCTTTGTAATAAACATCCTCAAATGGTTAGGACTTTCAAGTCTTCTCGATAAGGACTATAAACCGTAGGCCCGGTTTCATAAATATCTTTCATGTTCATAAGTGCCCTGTGGGACGTTAAAGAGAAGAGTAAAAAAAAGTCAATTTATTTAACGTCGGTAGTTCCTTCAGTTACGAAACTGGTATCAATGGAAGCCGACGGTGCGCCTTTTACCCCCCTTCCCCTGTCAGTGCTGCGTTTCACGGATATTTAAAGCCATAGCTACACGGATCAGAGGAAAGTGGAAACAGACGTTGAAGTCACCGAGGATCGAACTGGGGACCCCTCGCTCCGAAAGCCGCGCACTAGCCAACGGAGCTACGCCTGCAAATGTTGATTTTTGAGGAGAGGGGAAAACCGGAGTACCGGGGAAAAACCTCTCGGAGCAGAGTAGAGAACCAACAAACTTAACCCACTTATGGCTTAGAATCCGGGAATTGATCCCGGGCCACATTGGTAGAAGGCGAATGCTCTCACCACTGCCCAGAGTAGGGGATGAAGTTCCCAGTGTTGTGGTTTGTCCTTCGTGAGTGTATGGGTGGGTGGGTATAGGAGTTCCAAATCAGCTGTATAGCTGCCAAAACTTCAAACTGCTCGAACAAATAAATAACAAAGAAACAAACAAACAGACCAGTTTCTGTGTCATATGATCCCATTTGCCCGTTCAACAGCATTATATTGGACCTAATTGCAGAGCTCGAGGTTTTATGCTCGGCAGCCGAACTTACCCCTGAGAGTTTACCAAAGATTATTGAGGACACTTCATTTTTTGTTTTTCTTTGGCGGAAACGTTGAAAGCCGATACAACGTAGTATACTAAATTTCGGCTGGCCAAACAACCTTACTAAGGTACAATGAGAGTTACATTGCATTTGCTTCTATGTAAATGTATATAAATGTAGTAAGTGGATGTAGACGTAATACTGGCAAAAAAAATGTAATAAAATATGGTAGTTACAACTAATATGAATTCAAATACTGAAAGAGTAACGGAAAATAACAGAAGAAACTTAAATCTAATATGTTTTTTTGCGTATATTAACCGTTAAGATCAATTGTTCTGCCTTTTGAAATTAAAAGAAAGCTTTCTTGGCCTTGCGGATTGTGTTGAAAACTCTTTTGATAGAAATTAATTGCCGATCTGATCCAACGTACAACGACAGGTTGTCCACGGTGCTTGAACACTGTTTTCTCGCTGCTCGAAGTGGTCCTCACGGATTTTTCAAACTTTCCGTATTGAGCAGAGACATCGGAATGGGCAAAACCTATATTTATCGTTTGCAGCAGTTCAGCCGGTTTGCTTACATGATTTACCTCTTTTTTCAGACGGACGACTGCTCAATTAATCTCCCCACAGAGGCCAAACAAAGTTATTCCGTAAGCTTCGTCCACGTTTTTACCAGAATTTCGGACGGCGGGTCTAATCTGCGACCTGCGACCTGCAGATTAGACCCGCCGAATTTCGGAACGTGATCACCATTTCCCGGAAAAAAATTACCCACTTGAAGGCGACAAATCTCGCTTCAAAAGAGCTGAAAGAACTTTCCTTCGACAAATTGGCTAACATTTCGACCAACCAGTTGATTTGAAAGGCTGTACCATTTTTCCCCGGTGAGAGAGTTAATCCATAAATCCTATAGAACGAAAAATGGTTCCGTGTGCCAGCACTAACCGCCACTGTCAATGCGCGCAAACGAACTGAAATAGATTTGTGTTCCCACAAAATTTATCGCGCCCTACATATGGTCCATCAATAAAAAAATTAACTACTTTTTTCGGCTTAACGTAAGTTCACAGTACAATCTGATCGATCCTGAATGCTTAAACATTTTTCGGAATACGAAACACCTTTTGTGTTAGTTTTTAGCCTTTGTTGACGGATATCTACACCGTCAGGAGACGTCCAGCCGAGAATTCCTGAGTCGGCTTAAGCTCCTCACAAATGGCAAACGAAGTAAGGACGCCATCAGATTATGAATCTATTACTGTGAGTGTAAACCTTTCTTTTTTGACGAATTTAATAAAGGTTTCACTTTAACATAACCATTGCATTAATTGTTGCCGAATATGTTCTGGAACATGTTTTCTGTGTAGTTTGCAGATGTATTTAGGGAGAGATTGCAACTGCACGATACAGGACTTAGCTGAAAGGGGATGAAAAAATGGTTTCTCGGCGGTGGATTGATAATGGTTTCTCACACGTGCTCGATGTATTATTTGAGCCAAGTTAAGGGAATGTCAATTCGAAAAACGGCACTACATTGTAAAAAACGTGGATTTGTTTGGAGAAATCCAGCGACAGCGCGCGAGAAAGAAAATCCTGAACCGCTGTAAAAATCAAGACCGCTTCACTTTACAACGCGGACGTCCGAGAAAAAAACTGACAGGTAGACAGGGGCGTTTACTTCTGAGATGCTTGGCCAAATTGCGCGATGAAGATGGCAAGCGATTAGATGCTGTCATTACGATCGTCGTGGCGTCGTATACGATATAACAAACGATTTCTGTAGAACCAAGAACTATCTTTTGATTATTTCAAAGTTTCTAGAGAGAGAAGCCGTATCACTGCAATATCAGGGCATATAACAGAGTACATTGGGATAAACTATGGTGACTGAACAGAGTTCTCTGTACTGTAATTTGTACTAGTCACTTCAATGGAAATTCACCCTAATGCTAAGCTACAATATATGTTTGTTTACAAAGCCATAGTCTGTTTACAAAAACAACGTGTTAATCATACAACGGTTATAATCTCATAAAAAAAAGGTTGAACTGAATTGAATTGGATTATATTCAATTTGAAAGCAATTGTTGCCTTCGCAGGACAAAGGGAAATCAGCTACCTGACACGGAACAGTTTTTGCCCATATGTTCGAGTTGACTTGAGTCCACAACGGTCAATGTGGTTGCGTTACATTTGGTGGTCACGTCAGTTTCTTTTTAAATTGGACGTTTTCCTCGCATCTATTTCGAGCTTTTCCATTCCCTTCACCACTTTGGAACAAAAATCGAACTCAGCTCGAAAGGTTGGAATGAGAGGCACATCCATGTTCAATATTACTTTGCATGCGTGAGATTATGGATTCGCTCCCACACTTAACCGGGGGCTAAGGTCATCCAACGCGATAAAAAAGGGGAAGCAACACATTTTATTATTTAATATAACTATGTTATATGAGCTTGAGTCACTTAACAACAGAAACATCAATTTGGAGATCTTTCACTAGTTAACTAACGAACATGAAAAAATAAACAATACGGCCTCTTTGACAACAGGACGAAAATAATCAATGCGAACAATACGATGTGTTTTCTCGGAGTGTTTCGCAACCAAATTCACAGGCTTTTCGATCACGGCGTGGTTGCATAGCATAGAAAAGTTTGGCGTCCTCGAGTTCCCAGATTTACCTTTTCTTAAAAAAACTCAAAATTTCAAATCATTTTTACTGGCTTCGCCGGACACGGGCGATCACGGTCCCAAGGAAAGCGTCAGCAATAAAGCGAGCTGAAAATCCATTTTTGCAGGCCCTGAGAAAAAAATGGCGGAGACCAAAAACCGTTTTGGATCAGAATTGAACCGAGGCCAAAAATCGATGCTTTAGTCGACAATACATGAAAGGAGTTGTTGATTCCTGGAGTTTTTAATAAAAGAATCGGTCTAACTCGGGATTGCTGGATATAAAATGATTAAAAAAACCGACCTCGGAGCTAACTCGCCTCATTGGTTATACTATCCCTACATAATCCAGCGCGCCCCTCTAGGGAGCATTGGCAACGACGACCGGGAAAAGGCAAACAAGAAACGGCATCTCAAAACATAAATTCCTCATTGTTTGTAATCACTTCACGACTATTCCAAGTTTTTTAATGATGGCAAAGGTGTGGCTTATTTAAGGATGTGAAATTTAAAATTTAATCCTCAAGTGCTGATATAAAACCTTAAATTTTAGCTATTTTCAGGTTGTTGGTTTTGCCTGACGACGGCAAAGAAATGAACAAAAAAATGAAAACAGACGTGAAGGGCTGTGCAAAAGCCATGGTTTTTGTTTGTTTTGCCCACCTAAATATGCAAATTTGTGACGTTCTCGTAGCCGTCGCCGTGGTCCTTTGCTAAAGCTCCTCTATTATTTAATATACCCCACGTGGTTGATTTTGGAAGTTCTTAGTGATAAGTACTGTACTCTCCGCACTAACATACTCGCGCACAATTGACCCCGATTTTCGGAAATATAAAAAAAACAGCGAAAAGAAAGGGGTCGAATTTCGTAGTTTGCCGTTCTAAGCTTACCTCCCCTTACTACACAATCGACTGATGACCCGAGTTTCGGGGGGGATAATTAGAAATAACGACAAAAAAAGGGCGAGTATCAGTAGTTTGCCGTTATAAGCTATACACTCCACACTAACACATCGCATTATGACCCGATTTCCCAATATTATTATCAAATAACGACAAAAAAAAAATGGGGTCGATTTCAGTACTTTGCCCCGATAAGCTATACACTAAACACTAACACATCGAATAATGACCCCGATTTTCCGATATTTAGAAAATAACGACAAAAAAGGTGTCGATTTCGGTAGTTTGCCGTTATAAGCTATACACTCCATACTAATACATCGAATAAGGACCCCGATTTTCCGATAATCAGAAATTAACGACAAAATAGGGTCAATTTCAGTAGTTTGCGTGATAAGCTATACACCCCGTCCTAACACATCGAATAATGACCCCGATTTCCGATAATTAGAAATTAACGACAAAAAAGGGGTCGATTTCACTAGTTTGCCGTGATAAGCTATACACTGTACACTATCACATCGAATAATCACCCCGATTTTCCGATATTTAGAAAATAACGACAAAAAGGGGTCGATTTGGGTAGTTTGCAGTGATAAGCTATACACTCCGAATTAAGCATCACGGGTTACCTCGCCTTGAGACGTTTACATGGCCACCAGGGTCACCTTATCTTACAGACCGGGTAAAATTAAAATGAGAGATTATATGGAGAGGATGGTTACCTCATCTGCCTGAGGAGACGCGCTCTGACTTACATGACCTAATATTAAATGACAATTGACGGAAGTGACCCACTCACTTGCAATTGTATCAGCTGACTTGGATGACTTAGATGACTCATATTATGCAATTGATCTGGATTTCTTAGATGACTCAGCTATGCAATTGATTTGGATGACTTGGGAGACTCAGATTGTGCAATTGATCTGGATGACCGAGCTGACTCAGTTTATGTAATTGATTTTGATGACCTGGCTGACGCAGATTATGCAACTGATCTGGATTTCCGATCTGTCTCAGCTTATGCAAATTAATCTAGATGATCGAGCTGACTCAGATAATGTAAGTGATTTTGCTGACCTGACAGACTCAGATTATGCAATTGATCTGGATTTCCGATCTGTCTCAGCCTATGCAATTGATCTGGATGACCTGGCAGACTCAGATTATGCAATTAATATGGATTTCTGAGCTAAAAAGGTTCTGCAATGGATTTGGATGACCTGGTAGACTCAGATTATGCACTTGATTTGGATGACCTGTTAGACTCAGATTAGGCACTTGATTTGGAGGACATGGTGACTCAGATTATGCAATTGATTGGATGACCGAGCTGACTCAGATTGTGTATTGATTTGGAGGACCTGGCAGACTCAGATTATGTTATTGATCTGGGTGATTTAGCCACTCAGATTATGAAAACTACTGATTTGAATGACTGAGCTCACTTGGATGACTGGTTATACTGGCGTGACCAAACTTACGGTGAGCAACTGACACAGACAAGCAAGTTAACTAGTTGAACTTAAGTTTATTGAGTTATTTTAGAAACTGATTCACTTACTGTATCCTATCTAGGTATGGTTAATATAGGCTTCTCACCATAGAAGATTCGATTCAGTGGAGTCCAGGTAGATAATCTGATGTTTAGAATTACCTCTTTACTGTCCTTCCACCTAGTAATTTGGTTGGACTGCGAACTTATAAACTAGCAATGGCCACAAAGACACGGATGGACACAAAAATCATACAAGTCACGAAATGATATATGAAATGAATCATATATGACTACAATCTCAGACAAAAATAAAGGGGACACTTGACGCTGAGTAGCAGATTACCCTTCCCCCTATTCAATGTTGCAAGAGAACGGCGTTTTTCCAGGAGCCCGACAGTTTTTACGCCATCAACATTGTCACGGTGGAGGGGGGTTCAAACATGCTTTGGTTCACGATCTTTTTGACCGGGATTGTGTTGATTACAGAACTGTAGAAAGTTCTATAGAGATCTCGTTGTGGTTTGGGTGTAAAGATATGGATGTGTCACGTTTGTCCTCGCGTCATTTGGGTGAGTGCTCCTATGCTTTGGATGAGGAAGATGTGTCAAATTGTTGCCGAATATGTTCTGGAACATGTTTTCTGTGTAGTTGCAGATGTATTTAGGGAGAGATTGCAACTGCACGATACAGGACTTAGCTGAAAGGCGATGAAAATGGTTTCTCGGCGGTGGATTGATAATAACACACGTGCTCGTGTGTTTTATTTGAGCCAAGTTAAGGGAATGTCAATTCGAAAAACAGCACTACATTGTAATGTTTCACGTGGAGTTGTTTGGAGAATAATCCAGCGACAGCGCGAGAAAAAATCCTGAACCGCTGTAAAAGCAAGACTTTAACTTTACAACGCGGACGTCCGAGAAAACTGACAGGTAGACAGGGGCGTTTACTTCTGAGATGCTTGGCCAAATTGCGCGATGAAGATGGCAAGCGATTAGATGCTGTCATTACGAGTCGTGGCCGTCGTATACGATATTAACAAACGATTTCTGTAGAACCAACAACTATCTTTTGATTATTTCAAAGTTTCCAGAGAGACAAGCCGTATCACTGCAATATCAGGGCATATAACAGAGTCCATTGGGATAAACTATGGTGAACGAACAGAGTTCTCTGTACTGTAATTTGTACTAGTCACTTCAATGGAAATTCACCCGCTAAGCTACAATATATGTTTTGTTACAAAGCCATAGTCTGTTTACAACAACGGTTACAATCATAAGCACTCAAACATCCATATTTTTTGTCCTGTGTTCTTTAGTGTACGCGCCGTAACAGTGGGACCAAACAGGCGACTTATCATAAATCCGAATACGGTTAACCACCTACGATTAACCATTTGCATTCCTAATTTCCCGACAAGCCGAAGTGTTGCACTGTCGTTTATGCCATTTAACAAAAATTGTCAACACAAAGTTTCAGTTCACTGCATTTTTGTGCGTATTTCTCCCGTTTCAGTGAAATGGTGAGTCTTGCAATTGGTTAACCGTGCTTTAGCATAATTAATCAGCTATGAAGTGCGGATAATTTATAATGACGGTTAACCACTTTGGCTGTTTGCAACATGAAGAGGGTTGTACAGTTTTCAACTGAATAAACGATTTTACCTATTATGTAAAATAGCATCACAAGTAAACCGATCACTCTAAACCTCCTGCTCTTCAGTACTGGCGCTATAAAATGGTTAATCGTTCGTCTATCAAATGGTTAATCGTTCCTTTCTTCCTATATGTTGTTAATCGTTCGTCTACTTTGCACTTGTTTACCATAGTTGCGAGTTTCGGAAGCAAACTTCATTTCATAGTGCCTTCACTGTTTACTAAATCTGCCCTTTTTAAGAAGGCCCAAGTATAAATTCCGCGAAACGTCACGAGGTACACACTTCTCAATTGCCTTCTACCAAGAACACCGCTGCCCTCCATAGATTATATCTCAGTGCCCAAAATGTACCCATTTCGACACAAGAAGTATCACAACACCGTTACATTTTCAACTATCTGAACAGAAATGATCTTTTAGTGTTCATCAAAGAACGAGTTAGGAAGTCTCCACTTCGCACACAATTAACAACAACGTGTACAAGAATTGACAACTGTAAATAAACTCTCTTAACCTAAAAGTGAGACCTCCTTGACGAGAAATTATTTCCCCCAAGTCGTTCATTTATTTGAACTACTGGCCTCTTCATACTCGTTAAATATATCTAGCAAAATTCAATCATTTCCATAATATGCATACACCCCACTTGTACAGACACTTCACATAAATAGCTCCCATGACCTTTTCATTCAATTACTAACTACAGCTCGCGTGACACGCAGCTACACTGTAGCTCGCAAAATCAGTGGCTTCATAGCTCAGTTGGTTAGAGTGTCGCACCGGCATCGCGAGGTCACAGGTTGAAGTCTTGTTGAAGTCATGAATTTTTCAGGCTTCTCTACGCAATTTCTATAACGTCGGCCTAACTGCGAGGATCATAGCTTCTCTTCAATTTATACATGTATAAACACTGCTGACGTAAACTGCTTTTCTGGAATGCAGTAAAACTTCAGCATTCCAACGCTGGGTTTATAACTGTTGACTCCATCATCAAATTAAAATAACACAAGCTTGCTGTGTATTTAGAAAAAATACTATCAGCGAACAGTAACTGAAACAATCGTGTCATATAGACTCAGAAAAAAATGCTTTACTTGAAAACTGTCAACATTAGCGTTACTTATTAGTCAAAATCCTCATTATTCCACCCTCTAAAATGTGTACTATGACATTCTAGGTCTTCGAAGAGACTAAAGTCATAAAGACTTTCGAGATCAGTTGGTGTTTCTACTTCAACTTCACTAAACAGTAGATAGGTTTCCCCAGGCTCTTCAAAATTAGGAAATGTAACTAAATCTTTACACATAGATGTCAATAACTGCAGATTCTTTTTGTACACATCACCTTTCTGTTGAAGGAGTGACATCAACCCCTATTCACTTTTTCCTTATCTAGGTAAGACGTAATGGCATTTATTTGCGCAGAAAGAAATGTGAAAAATCGAAGCATCTCTTCTTTTACAAGGGTCTTTTCCTCCTTACATCTGTCTTCCAAAAACATAAGTGTACCAACTTTAACTTTATACCAGCTGGCACATTATCAGTATTATTTGAACAATTAAGTTTACAGTAGAGTTCTCCGCCTGGATCTTTAATGGCTTCAAATGTAGCCACCTCATCTTCCATCAGTCCATTTAGCGTGGCCAGGGCCGTAGCCAGAAAAAAAAATATGACTGAGGCAATGTCCGTGGTTAAATTATTAATTTAATTTAATTATTTTAATGTTTATGATGAATACGTATTAAAGACAACACTGGTATCACGCTTTATTTTAAAATTTCACGAAAACATGACTGAGGCAAGTGCCTCGGTTTGCCTCATACTGGCTACGGCCCTGGTGGCAAGCCCCTGATTCATTGAAGTCGCCACTTTGTCAATCTGATTGGACAGTTTTATTGCAATGGCTTGACTTTCTGCAAATATAAGAATTACAGGTAGTAAATTCAAAGTTCTTGACAATAACAATTTCTGCATACCATTAAACTTGGCTATTTTCCATGGAAATGAAGTTGATGGATCTGAATAAGTCTTAACTGATCTATAAAAAGTAATCATAAAAGGATGTTTCAAAAAGCCATCTTGGTAGCCACCACATTTACAATTTTATTTTGTACTAGCGATATTCAATGTTTATAAATGATTCTTTTGATATTTAAATTCTGCCAAGCACAGAACAAAAAAACGTTTGTTCTGACAACCAATACATGTAGATGTCTGATTGGCACATTATTGACAATAGCTGATGTAAAGGTAAGTATCGCTGTACCCCCACTCTCCTAATTCATGCTTGGTACTGAAGCTTAAAGCCCACAGTCAATACTCAGCACTCCTCTGGCCATATAAACATTGAAGATGTTAACCGTCGTGGAAGTTTTTATTAGAGTTAAGTTTAGCCACTTCTTTTTTT
>NC_090874.1:34847468-34852468 GCF_036669935.1 Montipora foliosa
AGCAGTTTTACCTACAGGCTTCGGGAAAATCGTGATTTTCGCCGTGTTTGTTCTGTCAGCGAGAGAGTTGAACCGCACCGGGCTGCCATGCGGGAGGTCGCGAGCTCGACTCCGGCCGGATCAACACTCGGGGTCTTAAGATAACTGAGGAGAGAGTGCTGCCTTTGTAATAACATCCTCAAATGGTTAGACTTTCAAGTCTTCTCGGATAAGGACTATAAACCGTAGGCCCGGTTTCATAAATATCTTTCATGTTCATAAGTGCCCTGTGGGACGTTAAAGAGAAGAGTAAAAAAAAGTCAATTTATTTAACGTCGGTAGTTCCTTCAGTTACGAAACTGGTATCAATGGAAGCCGACGGTGCGCCTTTTACCCCCCTTCCCCTGTCAGTGCTGCGTTTCACGGATATTTAAAGCCATAGCTACACGGATCAGAGGAAAGTGGAAACAGACGTTGAAGTCACCGAGGATCGAACTGGGGACCCCTCGCTCCGAAAGCCGCGCACTAGCCAACGGAGCTACGCCTGCAAATGTTGATTTTTGAGGAGAGGGGAAAACCGGAGTACCCGGGGAAAAACCTCTCGGAGCAGAGTAGAGAACCAACAAACTTAACCCACTTATGGCGTAGAATCCGGGAATTGATCCCGGGCCACATTGGTAGAAGGCGAATGCTCTCACCACTGCCCAGAGTAGGGGATGAAGTTCCCAGTGTTGTGGTTGTCCTTCGTGAGTGTATGGGTGGGTGGGTATAGGAGTTCCAAATCAGCTGTATAGCTGCCAAAACTTCAAACTGCTCGAACAAATAAATAACAAAGAAACAAACAAACAGACCAGTTTCTGTGTCATATGATCCCATTTGCCCGTTCAACAGCATTATATTGGACCTAATTGCAGAGCTCGAGGTTTTATGCTCGGCAGCCGAACTTACCCCTGAGAGTTTACCAAAGATTATTGAGGACACTTCATTTTTTGTTTTTCTTTGGCGGAACGTTGAAAGCCGATACAACGTAGTATACTAAATTTCGGCTGGCCAAACCAACCTTACTAAGGTACAATGAGAGTTTACATTGCATTGCTTCTATGTAAATGTATATAAATGTAGTAAGTGGATGTAGACGTAATACTGGCAAAAAAAATGTAATAAAATATGGTAGTTACAACTAATATGAATTCAAATACTGAAAGAGTAACGGAAAAATAACAGAAGAAACTTAAATCTAATATGTTTTTTTGCGTATATTAATCCGTTAAGATCAATTGTTCTGCCTTTTGAAATTAAAAGAAAGCTTTCTTGGCCTTGCGGATTGTGTTGGAAAATACTCTTTTGATAGAAATTAATTGCCGATCTGATCCAACGTACAACGACAGGTTGTCCACGGTTGCTTGAACACTGTTTTCTCGCTGCTCGAAGTGGTCCTCACGGATTTTTCAAACTTTCCGTATTGAGCAAGACATCGGAATGGGCAAAACCTATATTTATCGTTTGCAGCAGTTTCAGCCGGTTTGCTTACATGATTTACCTCTTTTTTCAGACGGACGACTGCTCAATTAATCTCCCCACAGAGGCCAAACAAAGTTATTCCGTAAGCTTCGTCCACGTTTTTACCAGAATTTCGGACGGCGGGTCTAATCTGCGACCTGCGACCTGCAGATTAGACCCGCCGAATTTCGGAACGTGATCACCATTTTCCCGGAAAAAAATTACCCACTTGAAGGCGACAAATCTCGCTTCAAAAGAGCTGAAAGAACTTTCCTTCGACAAATTGGCTAACATTTCGACCAACCAGTTGATTTGAAAGGCTGTACCATTTTTCCCCGGGTGAGAGAGTTAATCCATAAATCCTATAGAACGAAAAATGGTTCCGTGTTCCAGCACTAACCGCCACTGTCAATGCGCGCAAACGAACTGAAATAGATTTGTGTTCCCCACAAAATTTATCTCGCCCCTACATATGGTCATTCAATAAAAAAATTAACTACTTTTTTCTGCTTAACGTAAGTTCACAGTACAATCTGATCGATCCTGAATGCTTAAACATTTTTCTGAATACGAAACACCTTTTGTGTTATGTTTTTAGCCTTTGTTGACGGATATCTACACCGTCAGGAGACGTCCAGCCGAGAATTCCTGAGTCGGCTTAAGCTCCTCACAAATGGCAAACGAAGTAAGGACGCCATCAGATTATGAATCTATTACTGTGAGTGTAAACCTTTCTTTTTTTGACGAATTTAATAAAAGGTTTCACTTTAACATAAACATTGCATTAATATTGGAAAAACAGAAACGTCGCAAACAATTGGACATATCTAACCAAGAAATACTGATCCCACAGCATCTCATATTTGTTCGCATGTTGCGTTCAAAGAGCATCAATGTACCAGTTGCTCTGACGTTACAGTTCTAACGAGGCTAAAAGAGAGACTGGTTAGGGGAGATCGGGGCGAGAACGTGCAGAGTACGATACCAACTCTACGGTTCTAAGTGCACTTTTTCCCCTATAGTCTTGCATGCTTGAAGGTAATGATTCGTCTTGTATGCTTCGTGGAAGTAAAATCCTCTTAAAAGCTCTCCGAAAGTTTGGTAAACGCCAAGCGTACAAAAATGGATTCAGCGCAGAGGACAACAAAACGAAGATGAATTGAAGATCCCTCAAAACATGGATAGTAATGCAGTCACAAGACAAACAGAGATTCATTATGTAAATCATAACACAGGATGGAGTATAGCAAAAAAGGAAGATCCCTAACATCATCATAAGTACCTGGGTTAACTTTTTGTCACTCGAAGCCGCTCTGAGTCTTGCACGATTCTCCTCTGATTGTGAGCTCTGTCGTATTGTTTTCAATTCCGAAACATGCGCTCGCATGCCTCGCAAAACCCGAGCGTATGTGAAAAGAAAAATGATTAAAGTCAAAGCTACAGCAGTGTTTGCAAACACAAAGGTATACCTCAAATAGCCAACTTTGAAGTAAACAAACGGCAATGAGCAAGAAAAAAACCAAATGGAACCTGTGATGAAAATGGCACGTTTAATGCCGAACCTTGCTCGATACCGTAAAGGGTAGCTTATGGCTGTATAGCGATCCGCTGTCAAAGCAGCGAGGTTCAAAACTGACGCGGTGCAGGAGATAAAGTAAGACATGTGGATCAACCAAACAAATTGATGACCAATATCAAGAGAAAGGCCCTCGCGAAAGTGAATCAACACAGATATCGGCTCAGTCATCACGCCCACAATCAAGTCTGATACGGCGAGATTCACAACGAAGAAGGTGAAAGGTGTCTTGAGACTTTTATAGGGATCCTTGAAGACAGCAAAGCAGACTAAAAAGTTGCCTGGAATTGTCATTAGGGCAAGGAGCACAGACAAACTTGCCGTTATGAAGGAAAGAGGTACTGGCGCTCGTACGCTGGCACATGAAGTTTCAACACCAGCCATCCTTCGGTAACCACTTTGGACCTTGCTGAATTATTGTCTTCCTTCCGATTCCAAAGAAAGAGACCAGATGCTTCAACCAGAAAGTAATTACCAGTACGTCAGTATAAAACAAGAAGCTCGTCGATGTGGTTTTTCCTCAAATTGTTAGGCCTAGCAGGGCTTCGACGTCGTATCTGCAGCTGCTTAAACACGGAAGTAGTATAGTAGTTGGGGGTACTAGCGCACCAATGAAGAGTTTTTTCCCATGAATTTTAACCAACCACAAGCTTCACATTTTCACTTCACAATTGTGAAAATTTTCAGTGAAACTTTTCAAATTTGTGAAATCATTTTGCGAAGCTGCATGCATGAAGTGTGTTTAAATATTCGCATAAGAAAATGAAACAGGAAATAATCACCATAGCGTGACATTCGATAAACTTTATGAGTAAACTTTATGAGTAAACTTTAGCAGTAAACTTTATGAGTAAACTTTAGCAGCAAACTGTAGCAGTAAACTTTATCATTCAGATTGTTTTAGTGTGTTGATTTTGTAATGACCGTAAGCGTAACTTGTGATACAATTTTCATGGATATAGTGCTTATCATCGAAACAGGACAATGACACTTTATTCAGCTTCTAGCTTCCAAGTTGATGTAAGTTGCTTCCAATGGTTTTCATGGTATGATACATTTGTTTGTTGTTGAATAGAGTTTGTTTGTAATCTTCATGTTTGATGTCTTTTTTGATCACAATCTTTTTAATACCTTTTGCTGTTTTGCTACGTTGATTGTTATCCTTGATGTAAGAGTACATTTTACTTCTAAGGTCAATAAATTCTTTTATAACTACACCAGCTGCCTCATCTTTGAATTTGCCAATGACCTTCTTAGTTTTTTTCATCATAGAATTTACTATCTTTAGAGTAATCACTGCTGTCAAACTTGTTTTTATCATTCCAAAAGTCTTTATACACATCAGTGGTTTCAATTTCATAAGTCAGTGAATCTGTGTCTGTGAATAATAATTTTGCTTTATTATTGTACTTTTGTTTGATGTAGTTATAATGAAAGTCATACATAACGTTTCAAAATACACATACCAACGTATGAGGGTCTGTTTAATAACAATGATTCTTTAATCTTATGCACAGCTATAGCTACAAGATTTTTGTTGAATACTTTTCTGCTTACGTAAGTTGGTTTTGATGTTAATTTAATCATTTTTTTCTCATCCGTGACGAGTCTAACATCAACTCTTTTTCGCAAATTTTCCATTGTTTTTCCAAATACACTGTTGTTCATAAGTTTGAAGATATCTTTTTCAAAAGCATTTTTGGCATTAGTTCTTTCTGAGTATTAAAGTTAATATACTGCTTCATCCACGGTGACTGATCAAACTCAAGTACTCTGTGAACTTTAGTGACTTTCAATCCTAAATCAATATACAATTGCAGTGTTTATTAGTTTATGCGCGAAACCCGTTGATACTTTAAATTTATCAGCCCTTTTTTGGAAATATGGTGATAACATATCTCTTGTTACTTCTATTTTTTCAGGTCCACATGAATAATAATTATGC
>NC_090874.1:34859968-34869968 GCF_036669935.1 Montipora foliosa
TGGCATCCAAAGGAACTTCCAGTTCTCTACCCAGCATTAAGAGATTAGGCGAAACCCCTGTTGACTCCCCTATAGGCCATCATGCAAGCTGGTAGCTGAAGATTCCAGTCCTTCTGATCTTCCTTGATCTTGCCACGCAACATTTCAACGAGGGTCCTATTGAAGCGTTCCACCTGTCCATCGGACTGGGGGTGCATTGGGGTGGTGCGAGTTTTCTCGATGTCTAAAAGCTTGCAATTTCAGCAAAGACCCTTGATTCAAAGTTAGTTTCTTGGTCGCTATGGAGTTCACGGTGTACGACAAAGCGACAAATGAACTCGCTCACCAACTTCTCAGCAACAGTAGTGGCCTCCTGGTTTGGTATTGGGTAGCTCTCAGTCCATCTGGTGAAGTAATCAGTAACCACCAGTACAAACTTGTTCTTTCGTGGAGCTTCTGGCATTGGACCAAGAATGTCAATCGCAATGCGTTCCATGGGAGCTCCTACCACCTACTGTTGTAAAGGAGCGCGACGCCTCCTTCCCCACGTTTTCTTTGATCCGCAAACATGGCAACTGGCGACCAATCCATGAAATTCTGATGTAAGGCCTGGCCAATAATAACGAGACTGAAGGGCGTTTATGGTCTTTCGCACACCACGATGACTCGTAGTCGTGTGGCTATGATGAGCCTCAAAGGCAGGCTGTCGGAGAATGACGGGAAGAACAATCTGGTTGTTCGTCCGATCTCCAATGTCATTTTCCCATTTGCGACAAAGTACACGGTTTCTGAAGAGCAGCCGGTCCCATTGTGACCACTAGGACTTTACAGCACGGCTCTGAGGCGAAACCTCCTCCAACAATGGCTTCCTTTCATTGGCTTCCTTCCATCCAATGATGACTTTAAGATCAGTATCTGCTTCCCGCTGCTCCCTCATAAAGTGGGAAGTCCATGATGGTTCCAGCCTGACCGTGACACAACGCTCACCAGCAGGACGTTTACATTCCGCTGGTTGCTCACTGTCCTGGTTAGGACATGCATTGCTGTCTGGACACCCACATGAACAAAGGACACTAGTTTCTGAGATTTCCAACCCTTACACCACCTACAACGGTCATCGCAAGGTCGACGAGAAAGTGCACCAGTATTCTGGTGTCGTTGTCCCGGTCGATACTGGATCTCAAAGTCAAACGTACTTAAGAATTTAATCCAACGTGCCAGTTTACCTTCTGGGTCCTTAGCTTTAATGACAGAGCGCAAGGGGGAATGATCAGTTCGAATGCAGAATCTTGTACCTTGTAGGTAATGCCGATGTTGCTTGACAAACTCTACAATTGCCAAAAGCTCACGTCGGGTCACACAATAGTTCCTTTCAGACTTGGACAATGTTCGACTTGCAAATGCAATAGGTCTTTCCATCCCGTCTTGAAGCTGTGATAACACTGCACCAATTCCATGGTCGGATGCGTCGGTGTCTAGCACAAACGTACCCTCTCTGGTCGGGTAGGCAAGGACTCCAGAGGACGTAAGCGAACTCTTGAGGCTGTCGAAAGCCAGCTGACATTCCCCTGTCCAAACAAATTCTGTCTTTGCTTCTGTTAGCTTGTACAGTGGTTGAGCTATGGTTGAGAAATCAGGGACAAACCGACGGTAATAAGAAGCAAGTCCGAGGAAGCTTTTGACCTCTGTGCTGTTTTCTGGAATGGGACATGTGCGAACTAGTTCGACCTTTCCAGGGTCTGGTCCGATACCTTCTTCTGTGACCACATGTTCGAGATACGAAACTCGTTTCTGTAAGAGAAAACACTTCTTCGGCTTAAGCTTTAGTGCTGCCCGGGTCAGTCGCTCAAACACTTGCTTCAGCCGATATAACTCCTCCTCGAATGTACGCCCCATGACAATCACATCATCAAGGTAAATCAAACAGATTTTCCAATGTAGACCCTTCAAGACAAGTTCCATCAATCTGGAAAATGTACTTGGCGCGTTACAAAGCCCGAATAGCATCACGTTCCATTCATACTTGATGATTCTTTCACCTTCCCTTCCCGCAAGAGATCAGTTACTTGTCGTTCAATTTCATCATGTTTCCATGGAGAGGTGTGCCGGGGCTGTTATCGGATTGGGGGCACACTGCCTGTTTCAATTCTGTGCTCGACCTTATGTGTAGTGCCCAAGTCCCCGTTGGAAAAGGAAAACACATGTTGGTAATTGTACAGTAACTCGTGCAGTCTCTCAGTTTCACTGACAGTCAAATGCTCAGTGCTCCTTCCAAGGAGTTCCCGAAGGGGTTCTGGTAGAGTTCCTACAGCTTGTTCGTGTGATACATGCTGAGTTACTACTCTGGCTTGGCCCATAACACTCTCGTTATTCTCCTCATAAAGCTCCAGTAAAGTGACATCAATAACTTGCTTAGCCAGGGCAACCACAGTCTCAGCAGCTAAGTGGTAAGCTTCGTTGGAAACATTGAAAACACGTAAAGGGACCTCTCTGTCCTCTTTAACATCCACCAGAGTCCTTGCAACATGGAGGTCCTTTTGTTGCAAATGTGAGGTGAGGCAAGGCTCCAACAATTGCACGCCTAATGGAGATACCTTTGGATTTAAGTTACTAGAACGCTTATGAACAGTGACTGGAACAATCATCTCAGTGTTAGGTTCAATAATTGTGGACCGTCGTACGATACAACTTGAACTAAGGGACTGGTTCTTGAAATCAGAACACTCAAACATTTCTCCGATAATTGACACTTGGTCTTTTACAATGTCGATATGCGAATCAACTGGTGACAGGAAGTCCATAGAAGTGGAGAATGCCCTCATCTTCAACCTCAGCCACTATCACATGCATATGAAACTCTTTAGTACCCAGGTGCACCATAACATGTCCTAGACCATGTGTTTTTGCTCGCTGACCATCAGCAAGAGTAATCGCAGAATTAGCTTGAACTCAAACTGAACTTGGCACTAGCAGGTAGAGAATTATAAATCTTGAACGACAAAATTGAACGAGCAGTACCAGTGTCTATCAACCACATAGTACGAGTTCCACCAATAAAACCTGGCAAATAAAGTCCTTGAACTTTATTACCAACTTGTGACCTAGCTTCCATCGACACATTGGGATAAGTCATATCCTGCTTAGGTACATTAGTGGGGCCAACATCACTCTCACTCAGGCATCCCCCTGGCCCTTGGGTGACACCCTGCTGGCGTTTCCCGAGCCCAGATTGTCTTGTTCATGTGACTTGCGTGCTGGGCAGGTATGACGGTAATGGCCAAATTCCTTGCAATCCCAGCAAGGGCCATTTCGACTGAAATAACGTGGGGCAGGTGGGCGTTGCTGGCTTTCAGAGGTGTTAACAGACATTGACTGAGAGAGCTGCTGTAACTGCTGGACTAACTGTTGGAGAACAAATTGCCGAGTCTCCTGACGTTGTTGTTGTGCTTGAAGGGCAGACCGTAACATTTCAAACTGAGCTGGAAACAAATCAGGCTCTCTTTGAACTTCATCAACAGAGCAAACCTTTGGAGAGCTTCTTGGCCGATCTCTATCCAAGAGACGAAATGTTTTAAGTTCACAGGCCAGCGACAGGGCTTCGTCCATGGTGCGTGGTTTGTCTCTGCGTAGTCGAAGCCTGTCGTCTCCATCTTTGATAGCATCAATGAAATGCTGAACGGCAAATCTTTCCTGAGTGTCAGGGGACAAATCCTGATAAGCGAGAGTTGACACAGACCGGATATCTGCAGAAAGGGCTTGAACACTTTCATTTTCCTGTTGGCGACGGTTGTGCAAACGAGCCTGGTGTAACTCGCGCTGTTTTTCAACACCAAACCGAAGTTCCAATTTGTCAACAATCTTCGCGTAATTTCGACAGTCGCTTTCGGACATGCCATTTAGCACCTTTTGAGCTTCGCCGGCCAAGAAAACAGCAGCTTCTTCTTTGTTCCAACCATTAACAACAGAGCAACGCTCAAAGTGTTTCAAATAATCTCGTAACGACTGAGTACCATCATAATCCGCAGGATTTTTAACAGGTTTGAGAAACTTCCGGTGGTGTGTAAACAAATCATGCAGTTGAAAAATTATCCAATTCGTTCTGAGATGCGAACGGGTTTGCAGAGTGAAATCGGCGACTTGAACTTCCAAAATAATTTACTGACAGGTCCGGAGATGAATCAGACGCTGTTGTAAACGGGTTCTCCGGCTTAAAAGGGTTAGATAGCGTGCAACTCTTTGAATCCTGAATCCACGTGCACGATTGATTTTTCTGCCACTGAAGACCGCCGAAACCACACGAGCAAACAACAAGTAAAATTTTCACACAGAACCACACAAAACGAAGATATTCGTTGCACAAACCAGCAAATTATCTCCAGGGGTACGTAAAGTTCGTTTTGTTCACCGCTGCCACCAATGTAACGTCACAATTCCACAATAAAACATTTTGGTTTCTTTTAATCACTGATCAACAGTTAACACAACACTCAGCACACTGTTATTGCACCATCGTCACGTGACTACAATTGTTCCTAGGGGAAGTACCTATGGGGATCGCCTATGCTACAAAATTTTTTGTTACAAATATGGCATGAATCAGCTTTTTTAAATTTTATTTCATCTTCTTTTGTCATTTTTAATTGCTTGTTGAATTTGTACGTGATAACATTTTTACAATTTTTAACCTCTTCAAGCATTTTTTCCATGAATTTGTAAACAGAATTAGGACCTCTATATATTTCAATTGGTTTGGTATATTTATCATCATAACAGCAAATGACTTTGTAACCATAACCACAATCTGTATGCTTTTGATAAGCATCAGTGTATGATTTATCATTGTTTGGTTTACAACTATGTACTTTTTCAGTTAAAGCTTCGAAATCAGCATATATTACAAATGGTACTGGTAATTGTTTATGAAAATTAGTGAACTTTACTTTTGAGCCTTTTTCAGGCATTTTGATAGCTTGTTCACCATTTATTTGAATACATATTTCTTTGTCTTCAGTTAAAACTTGTTCGGAGCTGAAGCATTGCAAGCAATACATGCAAAAGTGTTTTTTTTTCTTTATGTTTTGTTTGATTGAACATAAATTTGTTGAAGTCTTTTATAAATACATAATGTTTGTTTTCATTTTCTGTAATTAATAACAAATTCATACAATCTTCATACTTTTCTTTTGATACATAGATGGGATATTTCTGTTTTTATTCATAAACAAATACATTGATTTCAATACTGTTTTGTTTTTCCATTGTGTTTATTTGTTTAATAGTTACTGGAAATTCAATGCCTTGATAATCTAAATTTTGAATAAATGTTTATCTGATATTTTAATTCGCTGTGGATCTTTGTTTTGTGGATTAAGATGGCGAATATGACACCATCTGAAGCATTCACTATCATTGTTTTTTAAGTTTATCAATCCTTTTGAACCATTACATAATTCATTTGGTAGTTAATATAAGAATTGCCTTTCATTGGTTCACATTTAACAATATTAAGATAATGATTATCAACTGATAAAACAACCCAACCAGATCCTTCTGAAATCCATTGAGCTACCTTGTTTAATATTTGTTGCTTTGATAATTTTAAAGCTAGTTCAATTTGAGTTTTGTTTAATACTGTCTGTGCTATGCTGTTAAAATAAGCTGACCTTATTGTTTTTTCTTCACGACCTGGTTTTTTTTAACGTGGTCTTCAATGTTTCAATAATTTCTAGTCCTTTCATTTCATTTAAATTTTTTTCAATATGAATTTCAATTGCTTTTCTTGTGTCTTGTAGTTGAATTAAGGGGTCTTTGTTGTTTTTAATGCTTATTTCATAGAACGTTGTAAAGCCTTTCAAAGCTTTGTTTGTTCCTTTTATTATAGTTCTTGGTGCTGGTACAGGATTTTCTTTTTTTTCTGTTGTTATTTTACCATTGTATTCAATTGAATGAATTGTTATTCCATCAATTATATTCATTATATTTTTACCTTTTTCGAGATCAGTTTGATATTTTGAGCCAATCACTCTTTTAGTTGAAAATATCTAGTTGAAAACGTTTCAATACCATACTTAATTATTATTTTTTTGAGATATCGTTTTGATTCCGTTGTCAATTGGGATGTATGTCTATGATCTTTTTTAAAGTACTCTGGTAAATACGATATGTACAATGAAGCAACAACTATCATTTTAGGCAGCTGAACAGGTTGTATTTCAATTGTTTTTTTAGTTCTTGGAGCTGGTGTTGGTTTATAATCATCTCTAAATTCTAAAGGAGGTTGAATAAAGTTTTCTTTATAATCCTGAATCATTTCTTTTACACTACGGCGTGGTAAAGGTATTGGTTTTCGTTTAGGATTTTTCTAATTTAGTTGTAAAATCAAATTAGTTAGTTGTGATTTTGAAAGTTTTTCCAATTCTACTTTGTTCATCGATATACTAGTAGTAGATAATTTTATTCTCAAGCAGTTTATCGAAATTCAAAAGTTGAAATAAATTATTAAATTTATTTAAACTTTTTATATACAAAAAATAATTCTATATGAAAAATTATTCAATATGATTTCAGTCGTTTTTATGAAGCTTCGTTTGACGATGATTCCATTTATTTTTTAAAAGATATGTTTTTTGGCAATGTTCACAGGTCCATTGCTTTTTATTCATATATTTATTTTTAGAATTTTTTATGGCTTGTAACCTTTCTTCATTAGTAAAATATTTAGTATTGCCATGAATTTTTATTATTATTTCCATTTTAATTTATAATATTACTATATATTTAAGTAAAGAATATTATTTTATTATTTAATATAATTTTTTAATTGTATCAAATGATAAACGAGATTAATTGAGAGAAAATTCTTTAGAAAAAATGTCAATGAATTTTTTTTCAGATCGTCTTTTAAATCATTGATTAAATTTTGTGCTATTTGCGTAGCATTTTTTTGCTATCAGAATTTTTAATGCTTTTTAGTTCTTAGATGCAACCATTTTCCATTCATTTTGTAATTTATTCCTGTTTTACATATATCACAATACCAAGAACTGTTTGCAATTTATTTTTTCTTGAGTGGCATTTTTTCTTTCTTCTTCAGTAATATATTTTCTTAGTCTTCCCTTTTTTCTTTTGGTGTGACGTTAAAAAATTCATTTATTAAATTTTCGTAATCTTAATAATCCGAATCATTTTCATTGCTATTGTCTTGTGTTTTTGTATGATTGCTATTATCAGTGTCATCATCAATAATGTCTTTATCATTGTTATCAATAAATTTTTTACCACAATGTAAACAAGAATTTAAATCAAATTTACCTTCTTCATCTTCAAAAAGTACATGGAGTAAAAGCAAAAATTTATTATAAAAAAAATCGGCTTTTTTTGACATTTTATATAATAAATAAAGAACATAATTTTTATGTGTTAATTTGGAATAATTTCTTTTTTATGCTTAAATTTAACTTTTTTTCTTTTTGTTTCTTTTTAAAACACGATTATAAGCTAAGCAACAATTATTTAATAAACCAATGATTTGTTTTTCATCTATATATCATATTTAAATTTCATTAATTTTCTGTATCTGATGAAAAATATTGTTTCTGTTTCATAATTATTATGTGAATTAACATCAAAACTACATTGAGAATCATCAATAAAGCTGTCATTTAAATCATATCGATCTAATTGACTGTCGCTTTGATAATCACTTTCAAATTGAGATGAATATAAATCAATACTGAAGATTGTGAATCCATTTATATTATATTATATTATATTATATTATATTATTAGATAAAATGTTTTACGATATTTGAGATAATAATCTTATTTTTTCATACAGATCAAATATTGAACCCCTATTTTGAATAAGAATATCATCATTTTTAATGTCATAAATTCCTTTTTCTGAAATATGGTTATCATTATTCTTTTGACCAGGTCTATTAACTTCAACTAAAAGACCATTATGTTTTTTGACACGATCTGCTTCATTTTGAAAACGTACAGCAGAAATAACAAAATTTTTAATTGGGTTTTTTTCAAAAATTTGATTCATTCTGTAAATCCAAATATTAGTGTCGAATTGATTTCTAAACAAATTTGTTCCTACCGTTTGTAATAAATATCTTGGAGTACATTTCCAGTAATTATCAGTAGTTTCTTTTAAATCACCATATAATTGTTCATAAGTTAAGCCAAAAATATGATGACATTCTTGTTTTGATGGGTCATCAAAACTCATTTTTTCGTGACCATATTTTGAAGAAATAAAATCAGCAATTGTATCTTTACCGTGACGGTTTTTACCAATAATTCCTATTATTCTGTATTTCGTTTTTATATATAATTTTATATATTTTATTTTTTAAATATTCGTCAAATCTTTCATTGGTATCCAACTGTAAAAATCATCACTGTATCCTTTCCATTTAACCAAAGCTAGTTTCTTTTTATAATCTCTTCGAATGACTTTATCAATTCTAAATACATTTGTTTGGCTTTTAATAACTCAGGTTCATAAAAACTGCCTTGTATCTCTTCATTATTCAAGTCTTTTATTTTTTAGTGATTGGATTAGTGTATTGTATTTTATCGATTATAAACACTTCTTCAGTCCAATTTGGTGTATAACCTTTATCAAATGTTTTTCTTTTATATTTGCTTATCCTAACTTTATCGCCTATTTTAAATTTTTGTTTCTGTTTTGATGTTTCCATATCACCATATAAATTAAAATAAACAACTCCTTCATTCTTTTTTATTAGATGCTTCTGTTGGTGTCATTTTTATTGAACTGTGTTTAGTGTTATTATACTGTTTTAATATTTTAGGAAGAATGTCTAAATATTCTGTATTACCTTGTATAGTAAACTGTTTCCACATTTTATTTTTAATCGTACGATTCCATCTTTCGACTACGGATGATTTTTCTTCATTTTCTGTTGAATAGAGAGTTATTTTATTCTAAGCTAAGAGGTCTATCACATGTTTATTATAAAACTCACTTCCTTTATCAGTCCACAAATATTCTGGTTTTCTACCTTTTATGAAGATGCTTTGAAATGCTTCCCTAATTGTCTCTCCTTGTTTATTTTTCAATGGTACGATCCATCCATATTTACTAAAAACATCTATTACCGCAAGCAAATACTCGTAGCCTTTGTTCCATTTACTAAATTGCTGCATTTCAATTAAGTCTGCAGCCCTTATTTCATCAATATGATTAGCAATAACACGCCGCTAAGTACATTTTCGTTTGATTGGTTTGTGTAGCTCATCTGCCAACTGTTTCTGACAATTTGTTTTTTTTTTTACTCGACGGCTTTTTACGTTTTTTGGCTGGACACCGAAACCTAGTAATTTTTTAGCTTGCATAGTATATTTAACTGGTGTTGAAAATCATGGCCTTTGACTAAAAGGAATATCTCCTATTGATTTGACCATGACATCATCAGCTTCATGCTTTTTAGATAAATCATTTCCAGCTTGACTATATGGTATATCATGTTGCTGGCAAATAGCATCTAATTTATTGATAGGATCACGATATTTTGGATCACCACTATTCAATCTCTCGTCTAGTTTTGTACCAGGTCCACAGTAATTGTGTTTTTTTACCAGTTGGAGTTCTCAAATGCAATTCTCCAAGCTTTGCTAACTGTTTTTGAATAATTGATTAAGAGCTTCTGAACCAACTTTAATCATTTTTTGCTATAATTTTGGGCTTCTTAAAGCTTCTGATCCATAGTATGTTCCCATTTCAACTGCGTTTTTACCAAGATAAGGGATTCCTTAAAAAAAGATCAGCTGCAGTGTTTCCTAAATTAGATGCAAAACCAGATCCAGACACATTTTGAGGAAGAATTGCTCTATCAAATTCGTCCATGATAGGCTGTGGTTTTTTTGCATAAAGCCCCTATAATTCTGAGGGACTAATTAGTTTAAATTAGTCCCCAGAATTATTATACGTTTTAAAAATCGTGTTTTTATTATGCCACAAGAAGCATAAACGCATTTTATCATT
>NC_090874.1:34877468-34892468 GCF_036669935.1 Montipora foliosa
TCAATCTTGAGAACTTGTTGAAAGTAGCTCGCGCCATGGAAACCGCCGACGAACAGACCAGTGAGATGGAGAAACAGCAATCCAATGTACTGGGCTATGGTAGAAATAAAGCAACCGACGTTCAGCAGAAAGAGAATTCTCGTGGTCTACCAAAGTCTGGATTGCGTAACAATAGGTGTGGAATTACCCACATCAAGGAACTTGCCCTGCTCAAGGTAAAAAGTGTTTGAACTGTGGCAAAATAAACCATTTCTCCAAAGTTCGTCGTGGCAAACCCAATAATCGGTCCAAATCTTCGCGCTCAAAGAAAACGTCAAGAGGTAAATACCATGTCAGGTCTGCAGATGTTGAAGAGCTCCGAGTAATGAAATGTCATCTCTAGGCGGTGTTGATAGTGACAACAGTGAAGAGTATACTTTTAACATTGGTGCACAGGGACACGAAGCTGGCAAGCCTATCTTTCAGGTCACCATCATGAACACACCAATCCGCATTATGGCAGATTCAGGAGCAACCGTGAATATCTTAAGCAAGAGAGACTTTGATGGCCTTAAATCAAAGCCACAACTGGTTGAAACAAGTGCCAAAGTATATCCGTACATGACTGATAATCCACTAACCCTGTGTGGAACGTTCCGAGCCACTGTCATTAGTGGTAGCTGTTCATCCGTGGAAACATTCTATGTCGCAAAGGGTTCATCAAGCTCCATACTTAGCTGGACAACCTCACAAGCATTAAATCTTATTAAAGCAGTTAGTACGGTCGAACCTCCTGTTAGCCTACGACCTGATGCCCCAGATTTTCTCAAGGAATTTCCTAATCTAACCAGTGGAATGGGCAAGTACAAAAGTGAACCAGCACGCATACATGTAGATGAATCTGTCAAACCCGTGGCTCAGCCACATCGCCGAGTCCCTTTCCATGTAAGAAAACAAGTGGAGGAAAAACTCAAACAGCTCGAAAATGATGACATCATTGAACGTGTAGAAGGCCCCACCCCTTGGGTATCGCCAATTGTTGTCATGTCCAAGCCGAATAAACCGAACGAGATTAGAATTTGTGTGGACATGCGGTCATTAAACAAAGCTATCCTCAGGGAGCGACAAATCATACCCACCATCGATGACGTAGTGTCGGACTTGAACGGTTGTAAAGTGTTTAGTAAGATCGACTTAAATCAAAGGTACCAGCAGATACCATTGATTCCCGACTCGAGAGCACTGAGCACGTTTTCTACACACGTTGGACTGTTCCAATACAAACGTCTCAATTTTGGTCTCTCGTGCGCAGCAGAAATCTTCCAAAAGAAGGTGGGTGATGCAATCCGTGGCATACCCTGCGTCAAGAACATCAGTGATGACATCTATGTTGGGAGCGCAGACCAAGATACTCATGACCGACATCTGAGACAAGTGTTCCGTCAACTCTAGGAGAGTGGTCTGACAATAAACTTACCTAAGTGTCAGTTTCGAGTTCCCACTATGCTCGTCTTTGGCCATGTGTTTTCTGAACAGGGCATGTCACCTGACCCTAAAAAGGTTGAAGCTCTTCAAAATGTTGTGCCACCAACCAATGTATCTGAAGTACGAAGCCTCCTTAGCTCAGCTGCATTCTGCTCTAGGTTCATCAAGAATTCTGCACTAATCACCAGGCCTCTTCGACAGCTAACCTGTAGTGGAGTGAAGTGGCAGTGGACTGAGGAAGAACAGTCATCATTCGAACGCCTAAAAGCGGCACTATCTACCAAGACTACCCTTGGATACTTTGATCCAAAGAAACCTACGTCCATCTTTGTCGATGGTAGTCCCATTGGTTTAGGTGCTGTCCTGACCCAGAAAGATGTTTAGACTAATGAAGTGATACCTTTGCATTATGCCAGTTCTCCACTGACACCAACTCAAGCGAGATATCCACAGATTGATCGTGAAGCTTTGTCAGTTTACTGGGCTGTAAAGCGCTTTCACTTGTTCATCTATGGAGGGGAATTTAAAGTAATCACAGACCATCAACCTCTGGTTTCCTTGTTTAACAACCCCACCTCTAAACCGTCCGCCAGGATAGAGCGTTGGCTCATGGAGCTACAGCAGTACCGATTCACAGTAGAATATCGCCCTGGTGCCTAAAACCCAGCAGATTATGCCTCGAGACACCCAGTGGGAGACTTGGAATCTCACAATTATGAAATTAAGTCTGAAGATCACATCTCTTTTATAACAAGACATGCAGTACCAAAAGCTGTAACACTGTCTGAGGTAGAATCTGCAACCGCAACGGATCCATTGCTACAAGCGGTTATATCTGCAATGAAATCTGGTTGCTGGTATAAGGCGCCACCTGGTGTATCATTATCTGAGCTATCCCGCTATGAGCAAGTCAAGGAGCAGTTAACCTGCACTGACACTGTCCTGTTAAAATCGGATCGTTTAGTAGTTCCTGCTGCACTACAAGAACGAATTGTTGACATCGCCCATGAAGGTCACTTGGGTATAGTGAAAACTAAGGCCCTCCTGCGAGAAAAGGTGTGGTTCCCATGCATGGACAAGATGGTTGAAACTAAGGTCAAGGCCTGTTTACCGTGCCAAGTTGTAACCCCAGTGTACGCTAGAGAGCCTGTTCAAGTATCAACTCTTCCTGAAAGCCCTTTTGATGAAGTAAGCATTGACTTTGCACATGATGAGGGTGAAACCCTACTTCTACTGGTTAATGATTATTCAAGGTTCCCGTTCGTAGAACCAGTGTCGTCAACGTCCGCTAGTGCTGTCATACCTAAGTTAGATCAGCTATTTGCTACATTCGGAACTCCCAAGATTGTTAGATCAGACAATGGTCCACCTTTCAGCGGAGAAGAGTTTGCCAAGTTTGCTCATGCGCTCGGTTTCAACCACCGCAAGGTAACCCCATTATGGCCTAGGGCCAATGGTGAGGTGGAGAGATTCGTGAAAACACTGAAGAAGTGTCTTAAAAGCCGCTAAAGTGGAAGGAAGAAACTGGAGAAAGGAACTGCAAGCGATTCTAAGAAAGTATCGCACCTCTCCTCATCAAACCACTGGAGTGGCCCCAGCAGTATTGTTACTGAAACGTCCTGTGCGTAATAAGCTACCACAGACCAACTTCGTTGACCCTGTGTCAGAGATCGTCCGCAAGCCCGATTTCTCGCGGAAATCCAAGTTCAAGACTCATGCTGACAACAAGGTCTATGTGAAACCAGAAACCCATAAGGGTTGAAACGTGTAACGGCCCCTTGTGTGCTGGGAAACAAGCTTTTGAATATTCAATTTGCTAAGTACGATATTTGGAACAACAAGAGCAAGGAGTTTCCAAATATGGTACTTAGCAGTGAAACATTCAACCAATCAGTTCGCACTGAATATTAGGAAGCTGTGAACGCGCGTTACACGTTGCAACCCTTATGGGTTTCTGGTGAAACCCAGCACTATCTCACCTGGAGAAACCGTACTGGTGAAGAGACCATTTACTGCGTCTAAAGGTGCAACTGTTTACGACCCTATCCCTTTGAGTGTAGTGGATAAGAAAGGCAGCATGATTACCGCTCAGAACGAGAATCGCACGGTTACCAGAAATTCCTCTTTCTTTAAAACTCTGGATCAGTCAGTCATCAACCATGATGATGATCGGTCCCGTGACAGTGGTCTCGACTCTCCGGCTGACATCAAACACCAACAAGAGCTCCCTGCTGCACGCACACGTGCTCATGCTTCTGACCCGTCTGCATCAAAACCTGTGAGCTCCCATGGCATGCAAGCTAATCCTACAAGTTCATCTAGCCCCATCCCAGAGAACCAAGCTAGTGCGTCTCACCCGGTTGGTCAACCACCATTGCATAGATCCTCCAGGAGACGAGTTCCCCGTCAGATTCTTGATTTGTAGGCATTGATTCTTAGTCAACTAAGAGCTCTGAACTATGACAGTATAGTGTGTTAAGTTAACAATGCTGTCGCCTGTACAAAAACGTTTGTTTCTGTTGGACTTTGATTTCAGTCAGTAGTCATAGTTTCATGGACACTGATTAGTTGAAGTTTATTTTATTTCTTTCCATATTACTCTAGAGAGTTACCCACTAGGGGGAAAGAGATGTAATGTTCATATAAACCGGAAGTTATTAATATCGGATGTTCGCTAGGACCTATGGGATATATTGAACAGAGCGATCATGGCGTCCACCTATGCTGTAAGACGTTTTTTTGCAACTGTTTTCGTTGTTAAGCTTTTGCATCCTGTTTTGAAATCCATTCAAAACATCACAATTACCTTTAAAAATAATTTGTGGTACAATCAACTGCATTCTTGTAAAAACAACACGAGAATCATCAGCTCCTTGCTAAATCACTTGATTATCTGAAGCCAAATCAAACAATATTTCTACTCTTGTTTGCGGAAGAAGTTTATCTTCAAGTGATTCAAACAGACTATATCGATTCAAAGGTAATTCATAATTAACAACATTTGAAGCACCTAATAAAGTTTTTCTTTGATGAAATCCTTTGTTGTAAGCAGCTTGTGCAGGTCACATTTCGGTTGATTTATTTGTGTCTAAATAAAAAATATTCATTTGTAGCTGTAGTTTCAGCACAAGAATTAGTATATTCAAGCAAATTTTTGATGTTAACACTGTACATCATTACAATCATATATTTTTTATCACCAACTTTAACTGAAACGTCTTTGATCATACTATGAATGCTATTTACTATTCCATTTGCATCATTTGCAGCGATATTTGTTCCGTCCATTTTTTGTACTTAAAAGACATTGAAATCTTGCATCATACCAATCTGATGATGACATACTATTAGTAATATCTACAACAAATCGATGGTTTTGCTTTTTTGACCTGCATTATTAGCAGGGTTTGCTGTTACTAAAGGCGTTTCCAATTCATAAAATATATCTTTTATGCCTTCAACAAATTTTGGGTTTCTAAACATATTTATACTAATACATTATATAATTTTTGTTTTTTCTTCTAAGTCTTCCATCAGCCATTAATCTGTTCATTCTCTCTACTATTTCAAAATCTGTGAGTTGTTGTGACTTTTTTGGTTCATAAATTGTTTGATTTGCTTCAATCTCAGGCTCAGCCTCTAATGGTCTAATGCTATCTTCCATTAAAAAAGTCACTTTTTTCTTTGGTTTAACAGGCGTATTTTTTATCTCCTGTCCATTGACCAGCAAAATCACTAACTTTTTCAGAACCTTTTGTTAAAGCCGTTTCAGCTAGCTTTTTACATGTTTTTTTTTAGTTAATTCTTTTGTTGTTTTGTTAAATAACTTGTTTGCTAAGTTGCTAAATATCCCTTCACCTCACCATAGATATGTTTTTTAATGTAACGACCTGATTTTGGGTCATATCTCATCTTAAATTCGTTTTTGTTCATATATATTAATGAGTTATATATTATTCTTAACATAAAATTAATGTCATGAACCAATCAATATTGTTTAAAACTACAGGTCTTTCAATATAATCTTTTACTGTAATATTAACTTCATTGATTATTTTTGTATTTGTTGGTGAAAAATTGCCGTTTTCGGCTCAAAATTAAAAGGATTGCTTCTTGTTAAATTATCAGTAGGTGTAAAGGCAAGTCACCGTTTTAACTGAGTTTATTGACAAATTCGCAAACAAATTCGCTCGTAAAAACAGGGTGACACGCCGAGCATACAAATGTGTCAAAAAGGTGAAAAACCAGAAAAACATCACGTGATGCCAAGGGCGCGAAAATGTTAACAGGGAACCCAGCCGCAACACCCCGCCCCATGCGAAACAGGTGTAGCATACAAATTGGTATGGGTTTTCCTTACAAATTACGACTGCGGCTAAGCTCATTATCAATGTCAATGTTCAAAGTTCCTTGTATTTTAACGAGAAAGACTCTGAGATTCTTCACGTAAGCATAGCTTCTGAATCGGTCGGACCAAAGACGAGGATGCTCCAGTTTTGACCTCAACTGATCTCACTAATCCATCTTTAGAGGGAAACTTCGCTTTCACTCGACCCATTCGCCACTGGCTCCTTGGCATCGACGAGTAGAACCAAATCACCGACTTCTGCATTCCGGTGCGGCTTCTGCCACTTTTGTCTCTCCTGCAACGACAACATATATTCTTTCAACCATCTCTTCCAAAAGTGATCAGCCAAAATCTGAGCCTGTCTCCATTTCTTTCTTGAGAATAAGTCTTCCTTTACAAAGGATCCAGGTGGCAAGTTGTGGACAGCTTTCTGCAACAGTAGATGGTTGGGTGTCAACGGTTCCTGATCATCAGGGTCATCAGAGGCAGCACAAAGAGGTCGTGAATTAAGAATTGCTTCAACTTCAGTGAGGACAGTAGCGAGGACTTCCTCATCCACTAAGCTGTTTCCAAGTATTGCTAGCAAGGCTGTGCGGGTGCTTCGGAGTAGCCTCTCCCAGGCCCCACTAGCATGTGAGGCTTTGGGTGGTTGGAAAACCCACTGACATCCTTTCTGTAACAGCTGGTCTTGGATATGTTTCTCATTCCATGCAGCGATAGCCTGTTTAATTTCTCTTGCTGCTCCAACCAAATTGGTGCCATTATCGGAGTGGATAGTCTTGGGTGTGCCTCGTCTACTAATGAATCTTCTTAGCACGTTAATGAAACAATCCGTTTCCCCAAATGATGACAACCCAGCTTTCTTTTTAGATTGGTTTGTACACCTTGATGACTTTATCATAGGAGGTGATTTCAACCTTGTACTTGATCTAGAGAATGATAAATCGGGCGGTCTCCCAAAAACGCACCAAAACTGTCTTAAAATCATCAAGGAGTTCTCTGAGAAACTTGATGTAGTTGATATATGGACAGCTTTGTACCCGGATACTAGTAGGTACACGTGGAGACGACGCAGCCCTAACGTACAGTGCAGCGGGCTCGACTTTTTCTTGATTAGCCAAAGTGTTGCTAATATTACAGCCCTCTCTGATGTCCACCCAGGATACAAATCAGATCACTCTATGATAATATTAAAATTATCCCTGCTCTCAAATTCTAAGGGACCGGGACTATGGAAATTAAATGCATCTTTTTTGACTGAACTCGATTACATCAACCAAATTAAGGAGACTATTCAGGAAACGCTTGATGAATACAGAGATGATGACTTCGTCAACACCTCACTTCTTTGGGAAATGATTAAACTAAAAGTTCGTGAGAAATCATTATCTTATGCAAAGCACAGGAAGAAACAAACAAAACAACATGAAATGGAGTTAGAACAATCAATAGTCAAATTAGAGGAGAAACTCGACAATGGAAACCTCACTGAGTCACAAACCTCACACCTTGAGGATGAAATTGATAAACAAAAGCTTGAGTATGAAAAAATAATTGAATATCGTTCAAAAGGCGCAATTTTGAGATCAAAAGCCAAATGGTACAATGAAGGAGAGAAGAATACAAAATACTTTTTAAGTCTAGAGAAAAGGCATTTTAAACAGAGCACAATAAGTCACATTAAGGTTAGTGATAACGCTTTCATCAACTCCGATGGAGATATTCTATGTGAGTGCACGTCATTTTATAAGAACCTCTATGAATCTAAAGTCACGGTAACCAACGTTCTTGACATGTCAGCTTTCTTTGACGGTGAAAAGGATACGGCCCTTAAGGATTACGAAAGAAATGCATGTGAAGGAAACCTTAACGAAAAAGAGGCTCTAGATGCTTTGAAAACTATGGAACCTGATTAAACTTTCATTTATATAGATATGTTTCTTAGATACGAAACCAAGATCATGTGTGGTACAATCCTTGAGATGTTTTAGACTCTTGTATAACCTTTCCTTGACATCACGACGAACAAATGTAACAATTATTGCAGGTAGGCAACCGGCGAGAAACTGAAATATGATCTTGTTCAATTTGAACACCCACAAGCTCGCCAACTTTCATAACCAGCTTATTCGTATCTTCGCTTTCTGAGACTGGTATCCCGTGGATTTCTAGGCACTCTCTCCTCGAGTACTGTTCCAACTCATTGGGACATTCCTTTTGTTATCCGCAACTCCCCCCCCCCCCCTCCTATGGAAGGCATGATTCCGACAGGTCTCATTTTCCTCTGAAGATTGATTCCGACGGGTCAGTTTTTGAATATAACAAAATATTCCGATTCCGATTCCGATTCCGACCCTCTCTACTGGGCAGAAATTCCAGATTCCGACAGGGTCCTCCTTGACATTACAAAAAAATGCCTTCCATGGGGGGAGGGGAGGGGGGGAGGGTGCGGATAAAAAAAGGAATTTCTTTATCTGAGAATCTTGCACATTTACTGTAGATTTCAAGAACTTATTCTCCTTTTTGATTTCTTTATATTCCTTTTATTGCTCAGTGAGTTTCTTCAGAACTTGATCGTATTTTGGTTGCATTTTCAATAAATGATCTAAGCTCGGCAATCTCAACTTTTAAAGTTTCGTTTAAGGAGCAAGCTTTTCGTCGAACGTCCTTCGTAGTTCTTCCACAGTTATATGATTTGAAGACATGCTAACACAAAAAAATGACAATTAGACAGACACAACAGAAAGCTTAGAAAAATACAGAGAATCGTGTTAAGATATGGCACGAAGAAAAAACGCGGCCATCTTGTTTCACCATCGCTGACCAACCCCGCTAGCTTCTTGGTTTGCTTGTCTCATGTCCACACATAAGCGGATGGCACGATCACCACAAGGTTGACCCAGTGGGTGGGACCCTCCACTGGTTCAGTTATTCCGAGGTCCAACAGTTCTGTGGTCTTATATCGGATCTTTCCTCTCAGTCTGTAGATTAAATGGTATCTTTCTATAACGCTGTGCATTACAAGTAGGTTTCACAGTGGGGTCTATATCCAGGGATATCTGTTTGTTTTTCAATTTTCCGACACTTTCAAATACCTATGGGTACTGCTGTTTTAAAATGTCAGCTTTACTTGTTACCATAGCAATGTTAATGCCAACTTTTAACACTCCCAGTTCTGTGGCTATTATATTTCCAAGCAGTGACATCCCTCTACCTTTAATTACCTAGACCCCAGCTTTGGTGGATCTATCACAAACACTCACTCTACACTTAAAACTACCCTTAACCGGCAGTGGCTGACTAGACGCATATGGGTACTGCTTCTTGTCTGGGGTAGCAGCTTGCGATTCACATTTCACTCCCTTTACCTTCAGCTGTTCCCATGTCCCCTCATCAATAATGTTGCTGTTCGCCCAGAATCTATTAACATCTTAAGGTCGACTCCTCCTACTTGTACGATGAACATTTCTGAGTGTTCTTCTGTAATTAATACTGAATGCATAGTCATACTGGGGCCCAGAATCATTGTCATCGGGGTCACTCCCAACCTTTACAAAATGATCTTTCCCGGGACACTTCCTAGATGTCTTACCTCTCGCTGGCTAGTGGGGATCACCACCGAAATTTTTCATTAATCCACGACGATAACATATCTTATCTCTCCATTGGATTCATCGCACTTGTGTGCTAGTGCTCGGATTGTTACTTCTCTCATTGATTTTAATGATACTTCATGATTCTTCCCCCTTTACTGAAAGTGCAGCCAGTTGGGTTCTATCTTTTCGTATTTTGTGGCAACCTCTAGGGTGCGTGTTAAATTCAGTCCTTGGCCTTCTTCAGTGTGGTATCAGTGCCAAAATCACAATCTTTAGCTGCTTTCCGCAAGCGAGTGACAAACTGTTGAACTGTCTCACCTACAATGGGGGACAAAACTCTTAGGACGCTTGACATGATCTGCCTTTATTTCTCCCCTTTTTCCCCACCCCCCAAGCAATGTTGTAGTTTGTGCGGGGCTGTACTCTTTACCCTGTCCTAAAAGAGTTTTTTCATTCCAACGTTGTTTGGAGGGGGAGGGGAGGGCCATTCGCGGTATCCACGTGGTTAGAGAAGTGCATATTATGCTACATTTGAATATTTGAAAAGTAAAGGCTCTGGAAGGAAGGTTTTCCATATCCGTTCCAAGGAGTCTTGTCCTCCATTGTAGAATCAAATGGTATGCATAGGTCCAGTGAATGATATTTTTGAAAACAAAATATTAATACATTCCCCCTAATAAACATTTAACACTAAAGACTGCAATGCCGTGTAACGATCTATGCATTACGTTGGTTCAACACAAACAGTGATAAGCATAAACACATCATTGTTCGGACAGATCAATCAACGTTCACGAAGGCATTCTCTCATATTTCTTCGGTGAAATATGTGTTCGGGAGAGTCAAACTGTTCCAAGAATTTCGGTTCTACGTTGCCAAACAGCTGAGGCTTTCTTTACTAAAACATCACCTAAAAGATTAGAAACCAGAGAAAGGTAGTCCGGCCTTACGTTTTCGGAAATGTTTTTGCACTTTTTGGCAATTAAAAAGATCACCTAGCAGTTTCGGATGAGCAAATGGTTCGGTTGGAAGTTCTTAGAAGGTAACCGAATGAAGATATCCTTCCCTGAAATTTTCGGACACTTCAATTTTCAGCCAAGATATCCGAACAGATCAAATTCTTCTAGGTGATAAAAACATCTCTTTATATATATAGTCTTTAAACATTACAAGGAGCTAAAAAATGTCTTCAAAAAGATTTCGGCTTAATTTGCTCGTTGGGTGCTCTTGTTCTCTTCAAAATGTAACTAAGGTCGGCCAAACTTAGCCGATGATTAATATTAGCGCTCAAACTAGAAAGCAGACGCAGACATCTGTTTCGGGTTTGTTGGCCCTCGTCAGTGCGCCGTAGCTAAAACACATTGAGCCTCAGTGACACTTCACCGACGCTTTTTGATCTGTTCGAACAGTGGTGTGTTTATCCTCATCATTTTTTGTGTTGATCCAACGTAACGCATAGATCGTTACACGGCATTGCAGTCTTTAGTGATAAATATTTATTGTTATTTTTTGCCGTGGCTGATCTCTTGGTGATCCGATCTATTGCAACTCTCTATCTGAAGGAAGAGGATGGTATTGGCTGTTCCATAGTTTCTCTCTTAATGACGCTGGTTAATCTCGTACCCAGATCTCACTCTGCCACTGGAAATGTGAGATCTGGTAAAGTTCGACAGTACACCCTTTTTAATTGGCTACTAAAAAAAGGTTGCAGCAATGCAATCTACGCTCCGATTCGCTTATTTCGCGGGGCACTTAGTAAAGGTTTGGTTTTCGCAAGCTCATGTGCTGTTTTGAATAAATGCCAGTTGTGCGGAGGATAGTTTTGTTTTTTCCGACGCCGGAAAAGCTTTATATTTGAGGAAAATCATTTTAAAAATCTGCGACATTTGTGTAAATGCTACCGACGAAAGCCCCACGTACCCTGCCACTCGAATAAGGTTTTGCGTAGCTGGCTACGCGGGACGCAGAAACTAATAAATTCAAGTTGAAGTATGTAATTTATTCAAAACAGTATTTCTCGTTCTTAAAGCGTGACACGCGAATTAAGTAGTGATCAATTGTGAATTTAGGGTTAGATTAACTACATTTTTCACGAGATCGTGTCAAGAAAATAGCGTTCGTTGCAGTGATTATGTCTAAGCACTCTTTAACATTTTCGCTTTCAATTTACAGTTTGGTTAACTACACGTTTTCACGAGATTGCGTGAAGAAAATAGCACTCGTTTACTGATTAAGCCTAAGCGTTCGTTTCAGTGATTAGGCCTAAATCCTCTTTAACATTTTAGATTTCAATTTACGGTTTGGCTAACAACACTTTGCACGAGATCGTGTGAAGAAAATAGCACTCCTTTATGATTAAGCCTAAGCGCTCGTTTCAGTGATTCTGCAGTTGCTCTGACAATTAAACAATCTCGACCGTTCAAAAACAATCGCCTGTAGCGCTTCTTTCTGTTTGGGCTTAAGTTTAAGGTTTCCTTGTCCTCTACCTAAAAGAATCTCTTCAAGAATACTCTCGAAATCCATGTTTATTCCGCAAAATCACCCAAAATCACAACAGAGAGTACGAACATGCGCAGTGATACAAAAGCCCGTATTTCGGGCCTCGCTGGCACTGAGCATGCTCGAAATCGAACTTTACCAGATCTCCCTTCCCTATGACCGTGGGAGATCTGGGTACGAGATTAGGCGCTGGTATCATCAGTGGAGGGTTGCCCTTTGGTTTCCATTGAATGAACCCTGAAAAGCAATGTCTGCTAAGCTAAAGAACCCAACATTTAGTTGTCGGCTTGTAACGGCGATTAACCAGATAATAAATGTATTGAACGCAATAATCAAGCAATATTGTCTATCCCCGCTTTGTCCAAGTAACTTAGTTGTGAGTGGTTTTAATTACGCAACGCTGGAGTTCAAGGACAATTCTTTGTGCTATAAGAAGATGTGTTATAGTAATTTGTTCAATTCTTTGATCTGAAGTCTTTAAAAACGTGGCAATCGACGAAAGAAAGCACTGGTTTAAAATTGACAAGCGAACGCGCTGGTTCGAAATTGACAATTGAACACGCTGGTTCGCAAGCGAACACGCTAGTTCGAAATCCATACATACATACATACATACATACTTAATTGACCACTCCCGATAGGGGCTTTTCAGGGCCAATGAAACACAACGAAACGACGGAACAGAACAACGACAATTGTTAAGAATCCCAACCGGCCGGAGGCAAACCAGTTGGCTATTTACAAGTGCAGCTGGCAAGTTGAACCAGGGACTACCAGGATCAAATTCAACGAATGGTCAGAGCGGGTCTTGAACCCGGGATCTCCGGTTTTCAAGGCAAGCGCCCTAACCACTGGGCCACACTGCCTCCTCATCGACAAGCGAACACGCTCGTTCTGTCCGAAATTTGTAGGTATAACCCTATTCCTTGATCAGCCGCTGCCCACAATTCAATTTACAAACACGTAAGGCAACTACAAGCGCCTCCAATCTCACTAGCTGAATCGTCCGCTGAAACAACACACAAACCACACGGTGGAAGCGACACATGCAAAAACGTGACGTCACTACCCAAATATGGAGTATTACTTACACCCAAATATGGTCAAAAAAGGGTCCCTTACGCTAAGATGAGATTTTTCTTCTGTACTCACGTACGGCTCTATGATTTGCCAACTCGACGCCAGAGGGTTGGCCGCCTCGTTGGCAAAAATAACAAGAGACACATGAGATAGGCGAAGTGTCACTGAGGCTCATTGTGTTTAACTACGGCACACTGACACACGCCAACAAACTCGAAACAGCTGTCTGTATCTGCTTTCTAGTTTGAGAGCTGATCATGCTAGGTTTGGCCGACAGTAGTTCCATACGGAAGAGGATGCCTTCGTAAACGTTGTTGATCTGTCCGAACAGTGGTGCGTTTATATGCTTATCACTGTTTGTATTTATCCAGCGTAATGCATAGGTCGTTACACGTCATTGCAGTCTTTAGGGTTAAATGTTTATTTACGTTCTAATTCGCTGCGCTTAAACGAACGTAAATTATTTTCACCTTAAATGCTTTAGAAATACAACACCAAAGGAATGATGGTTGGATGCTCAGGCAATCCAAGCTGACATTTATTAATACATTTGACGAAAGAATATTATAGTTAATGTGCCATAAAAGTTACAATCCCAAATTATCAGATAATGCTAAACGTTTAGATACGTCTTCAAGGACATACATGTCTTTAGCATAGTCCGACTTCCAGCGACCATGTAATTTAAGTAAACGTTCCGATAAACTGGTGCTGTTACTAACAAGGATGTAGCTCCTCCCGATCTTAAACTATGCAGGCCAGACAAATTGTAATCTAAGCCAAGATCCTTAAGACAATTCTTAAATACCTCCCTACATCTCGTGTATGAGAGCTTATTTCCATACAACTTGTAAGTATTGGAAGATTTGAACAATCTTAACGGTCTAAAGAGTGGTAAATTGCTATTAAGATCTACCTCAGCCATCCGAATGTACCTTTCTAGAAGGGCAACAGGACAATATTTACTAAATAACCTCTTAATGTAATCTTTATTCCCTTCTCTGTAAACATCATTCTTGGCACGAGGCACAAACACACACAAATGATTGGGCAAAAATTCCAGATGGTTAAGCAAAATACTACTAAATTCATCGTAACGAAAAAACCCCGCGAATCCTAACGAACACATGCAGGCTAAACGCAAATCTTTCAGATTAGCTGAAGTACCAGCATACTTATCAATGATTTTCTTAATAATATCGGCAGAGATGGGTTCCTTCTTAGCAACAGCTGGTTTACTACGTTTAGCCGCTTCTAGCAAATTATGACAAATTTCCGCATCTAAAGGATTGTTAATGATGCCGGGAATAAAGGAATGAAACCATTTAAGGGCTGCATGTGTCAACGATAGTGTTGCAGTACGCAAAGATGCAAGAAGGCAAATTGAGCTCCACGTTTCCCCAAATCTTAACACGAATTTATAATTATCATGAAAGCAAAATACATCTTTCGCTCTTTACACAGCATCTTTTGTTAAATTTATAGAAGAGCGATGAACGCCGGCCCCAACAGAAACTGAGATAAATCGGTGAAAAGATTATACACTGTAGGATGTACAGAGAGCAGGCAAAAAAGTGCTTCACCCTGGAAAGCTCACTTAATGACATTAAACAGCTCAGAGAAAATTAATTTGCCCCTTGATTTGCTTGCCTTTTAAAATAAAAATTCATCAGATCCTAACCTGATCAAGAGACGTCATTAATGTCATTTTTCTTTCAGAAAGTAAATCCATTTTGTTCCCCATATTTAACAATTGACAAGAAACTACAAAAATTTTACAAGGATCAGTTCAGACAACACAGTGCATATTGCAAAACTGATCTAACGTTGAGACATTTCTCACATGCATGCTACATTGTACTTGATGAGTTTAAACAAAATCTTTAGAGCATAGACAACTAGGAAACATCCCTGAATGGGGCATTTCACAAAATTAATATTTTCAGCTGTATAGCAAGAAGGTCACTCTAGCATTATCTGCCAACTGGCCTAGGTGGTATTATCCTAAAAAGA
>NC_090874.1:34904968-34922468 GCF_036669935.1 Montipora foliosa
TCTATCATTTGAATCGGCTGTGACTACTGACAAAGCTGGAATCAATGCAATGCTGATTTTGTCTAACACTGGTATACCAGGTAGACTGTTCGAAATAATAAAAGTCGATCTGTCTAACTTCAAATCGAGTTGTTTTTTTATGACAACATGGTTATCTTCCGTAGCAGCCTTAACGACGAGATTTTTGTCAGTTTCTATATGTCCATCATCATTTACTGAAAGTTGAGCTTGAGCTTGATAGGTAAAATCATCATCAGAGTGATAGTCAATGGTGTATTCGATTCTGTCACCATTGTCGTCAAGAAGATGTGTACCATCTAAATTTTTTACATACAATGTCATATACTGTTGCATTATATAATTCAATTAATCAGTAATGTTTTGTAATGTACAATGTAAACATAAGATCTTACGCCATCCCATCGTCATCATCAAAATTTATTCGTATGTTTGTTATGTTTTCAAAATATCGATTGATATTGACAGTAAGTATTTTGCTTGTTGAAAAATCTATGTCATAAAATACACTAGCGTCTCCATAAAAAGTTATATCGTGATTCGACTCTGATGGATAATTTTTTTTAGCATAAATTTTTATTTTATCAATATAAATTTTAGTAAATGTTAGAGGTACTGTTCTAGAAATATTGAAATCACAACCCAGTGATGATTCTGAAGTGGTTCCATAGGCGTAAGACGGTAATATCTTATCAAATAACCCTACAATTTTATTACCATTCATATTGATTGGTACATGCATTTGAAATTGATCATTTACAACTTCATAAGCCAATTCATAATCATAAATTGTGAAATCAAGGTTGTTTTTCGATTCGCCTTTTATACCATAAATAAGGACATACAAGGGTAAAAGAGTTGGGCTTCTATTGTCATAAGTGGATTGAACAGTTACATATAACCGTCTTTCGATAGTTGGTGAAGAACCATCTGGTGATAAGTTCATGATAAAGCGATAATATTTATAATCTGTGTTGGTTTTGACTGTAGTGGTTCTATCGGTGTTCATGTTTCTTTTTTCAAAAGTAACCTGAAATGAATTAAACTCCACATCAAAACCAGTTTTTTGGAAATATATTTCTAAACACACAGTATATTTATCGCTATAATTGTCACGTATCAGTTTGAATAGATTGAAATCGAATCGTCCTTTGAACAGACTGGAACCATCTGTTGCCTTTTGAACCTTGAATGAAAATGCTTTTTTGTTGTTTTTATGTGGTGAGTCATTATAGTCGATTAAATTGGCATCCTGTATTCCATAATCTTCTGTAAATTCCCCATCATCCATAGCATATTTCAGCACATTTTTTCTGTTTGTGTGAGTAGTTATGTGACTCTTCACTATTTCGTCGTCTACATATTTCTTATTTTTTTCTATTTGTTCGTCTGTATATTTATTGTTTTCGGTACTTATAGTCGAAAAAGCGTCATTTACTTGCTTCAAAGTTATGGCATCTTGATTATGTGTGGCGTTTCCGAGATTTATTATTCGTTGATTGTTCATGTCAAGAACAGAAGTCATTACACCGCTTCCATCCAATTTCAATGTTTTTCCAACCTCGGAATCGACATAAGCTTTGTTTGTCACATCTCTAGCACCGGTTGGTTGTCCGCAATTTATTATTTTATTCAAAGACATATCCAAATTTCCAGTCATTTTAGAGGATCCGTCTAAACGAAGTGAATCTAAAAATAATCGATCAACGTAACCTTTTCCAGTGGCATCATTTACACCCGTCGGATCAGCAAGATTGATGATCTTGTTGTTGTTTATATTCAAATTTCCAGTCATTGCTTGCGTACCATCTCGCAACACAACCTGATTTGTATTGGGTTTGGTTGATAAACCAGTTTGTAATTGGTGTTTTGTAACAGCGTCAGAATTGCCAGTGCCTTCAGCAAGATTGCTGATTTTATTATTTCCAAAGTCAAAATTGCCAGTTACGGAAATACTTCCATCTTTTTTCAAATAATTAGCCAGCTCCGTTTTATCAGCTTTAAAATTAAAAGAGCTGTCAACGTAAAATTTATTAGAAGCATCTGAATGTAGTATTGGATCTTTTACTCCTTGGATTCTTTGATTTTTCATGTCAATCGGATTTTGGGCTTCTATCTTTCCATCATTTGTATTCAAATCAAAATAAAAGTTATGCAAATGCGCACTACTGACAGCGTCACTCTGACCATGTCTAGCAGGAGCGATATTTTCAACCCGTCTGTTATCCATATTGAGGGCTCCAGTCATTGCATTGCTTCCGTCCAATTTTAATGTCTTAGAAACTTCCGAATCAACATAGGTCCGTGTACCTTCCGTCCATTTAATTTTCATCAAAATAGAAAATTGAAAATTAGGAATGACAAATTTCGATTTTCAATTTTTGATATTCAGAAAAACAGAAATCATGGGTGAATTCTTAATTCTCCTTTGTTTTGGCCTTTCACATTAACATGATTAAGCGACAAGGCTCTATCTTGGTATAGGTTTCCTTTGCTTCAGATTTAATGAAAATAGAAATACCGGACAAGATTTGCTAAAATGTCTTAAAGAAACGAACATGCAAAAACCAGTTGCAAAACTGAAACTCAATTTTTGATTTCCGCAAATACGAAAAACGGGACGAAATATGTGTGAGGGGAGGGGACGGCAATACCGGAAGTGGAAAAACCAAGATGGCGGCAAGACGGTCGACGATGCATGCATAGCGTGGAGAAAATGTAGGTGAAAAACTGCAGCGACGTTTCTGCACAACCTTCCACATTATTGTTTATACATTTTTTGTTTGCGTCTTTTGGCCTGATTTCACAGGAGCCTTGCTGTATTAAAAAAATTAGACCAAAATATTGTTAAGGTGAGCGGGAGGCAAGTGTTTACAAAAATTTGGTTTTATCAAAGGAGTTGATAATGTAAATTGGCCACCGTACAGAGATTCTAAAAGCTTCGATTCGCTCTGACGAAGGGCTAACGCTCGAAACGTCAGCTTTTAGAATCTCTGTACGGTGGCCAATTTACATTACCAACTCCGTTGATAAAACCAAATTTTTGTATACTACTTCCCCACCGACGCAGCACCACAGTTTCTTTAGAAACTACCCCTTCAGGCAAGTGTTTACTTCGCAGTTTGTGCCTTCTCGCAGTAATCCTAGTGAACCAAGCGAAACTTCTGCTAACGATGATTTACGCGGTGAGGTCGGCAGAGAGAGGAGTGCCAGCAGTAAGTTTACAACCCTATTGATTGGGGACTCCATGGTCAAGGATATTCACGGTAAGAAATTAGCGAAAGCAGTAGGGCACCGAGTGGTGGTAAAGTCATTTTCTGGAGCCACAACGAAAGCCATGAGAGATTACTTAAAGCCTAATTTAGAGCTCCAGCCTGATGAAGTGGTGCTACATGTAGGTACAAACGATCTGAAGGCTAAAAACGGCAAAACATCTAAAGAAGTTGCAGAGGCTATTGTTGATCTCGCTAAACAGATAGAGGGGTCTTCCGAAGCTCAAGTCATAGTCTCAGGACTTGTAACACGAAAGGACAAGCTTAATGATAAAGTCTCAGAGGTGAACAAGCACTTGACGAAGTTTTGTCGTCAGAATGATTGGAGATTTATTGAACACAATAATATAAACGAAAAGGGGTTAAACCGTGGAGGTCTACACCTGAATTTTGCAGGTAACAAGCGTATTTTTAAGAATTTTTATCATGGTCTAGCTCATTGAACTTTTACTATGCCTTCCATTAATGCCGTGCCGTTGGAAGGCAACAGTCAGGAGTCATCGAGAAGTCCGACTCAAAATCCTATTGATCGTTCTCGAGTATTGCCCTCCAAACGCGGTTTTAAGCTGGCCTCGCTGAATATAAATAAATTGACCACTCATCTTGATGAACTCAAGATCTTTCTCGTAAGTAACGATATAGATGTTCTCGCAATTAACGAGACTAAACTAAATGAATACATCACCGATAATGAGGTCAGTATCTCTGGTTATGATATAGTTAGACGTGATAGAACTACATATGGAGGTGGGGGCGTTTGCTTTTATGTAAAAAAGTCAATTAACTTTTCGGTGCGCAACGATCTTTGCATGGACAGTCTTGAGAACCTTTGTATTGAAATACGCAAACCTCGCTCTAAATCATTTATTGTTGCTACGTGGTATAGACCACCTAATTCGCTTGTTGGTATATTTTCACCTTTTGAAGAGTTGATTGGGAAATTGGATTCCCTTAATACTGAATTCTACCTTTTAGGGGATCTAAATTGCAATATGGCCGCATCCCAGTTTGACAGCGATACACGCAAATTATTAACTATCACGGATGTTTATGGTCTTCAACAACTCATAACAGAACCAACAAGAATAACCGAAACTTCTGCAACATTGATTGATTTAATTTTTACTAACTGTCCTGACAAGGTGTTATGCTCAGGTGTGCGTCATATTGGCATTAGCGATCACAGCATGGTCTATGTCTATCGAAAATTAGCCATTAATGGACAGAGTAAGGGTCACACTAATATAACCTATAGGAATTTTCGAAGTTTTGACCGTGATAAATTTCGTAGCGATGTTGCATCTCAAGATTGGGATCACATAAACAATTCTTCCAATCCAAATGATATGTGGAATGAATGGAAGGAATCCTTTTTGGCTATTGTTAACAAGCACGCTCCATTGAGAACCACTCGTGTTCGCGCGCGGGGTTCCCCATGGATTACTTCTGAGCTTAAAAAACAGATGCACGATCGAGATATTTTGAAACTCAGAGCAATTAGATCAAAAAATGCTAATGATTGGGTTCACTTTAAAAGACAGCGGAACAAAGTCAATAGTGCGACTAGGCTAGCGAAGCAAGTTTATTATCAAAATATGCTAAACGAGCACAAGGGTGATTCCCGCAAAACCTGGCAGATCATCAATGAGCTGTCTTCCCGAAATTTCGTGGAAACGTCTGTGCAACAACTGAATGTAAATGAGAAATCAGTAACAGCTCCAGCAGAAATAGCGCACGAATTTAATCGTTATTTTGCTACCATTGGCCCGAAACTTGCTAGTGATATTCCTTCTTCAGATGGCAACAGCTATCTGAATTATCTCACTAGCACGGATAAGGAGTTTCAGTTCCGCCCAACCTCCACAAATGAAGTATTTTCACTGCTGAATAAACTGAAAAAATCAAAGGCAGTCGGCCTTGACAAAATTTCTTCTCGACTTATTCGTGAATGTGCGGATCTTATTTGCAAACCGCTGTGCTATATTTTCAATCAGTCATTAAATGTAGGTGTGTTCCCAGACGACTGGAAGTGTGCACGGGTCACTCCACTATTCAAACAAGGGGAACGTGATGACCTAAACAATTACCGCCCAATTTCCGTTATCCCGGTTATAGCCAAAGTGTTCGAAAGAATAGTTTATAACCAATTATATGCGTACCTAACAAAGCATAACGTAATATGTAAATGCCAATCTGGTTTTCGCTCTATTCATTCCACCGTTACGGCTTTACTTGGGGCTACGGATACTTGGGCTTACAACATTGACCGAGGAAAAATAAACGCTGTTGTTTTCCTAGACCTAAAAAAAGCTTTTGATACGGTTAATCACGAGATCCTTTTATCTAAATTAAATAATTACGGCATACATGGCATTTCTTACAACTGGTTTAAGTCCTATTTGGACAACCGCACTCAAAAGTGTTCCATTAATGGATCACTTTCTAAAACTTGCTCACTAAGTTGCGGCGTCCCTCAAGGGACTATTTTGGGTCCATTGTTGTTTTTGCTATATATCAATGATCTGCCAAATTGTCTAACGAATTGTATGCCATGGATGTACGCAGATGACACCCACCTAACATATGCGGGTGACAATACAGGCGACATAGAATCAAGACTTAACCATGATCTAGAAAATGTTAAAAAGTGGTTGATAGCAAACAAACTTACCCTGAACATGACAAAAACCGAATTTATGCTGATTGGATCAAGGCAGAGGTTGTATGCTCTCACAAATCCTCCAATTCCCGAGATTAATGGTGCTCCTATCACTCAAGTTTCTGTTGCTAAATCCCTGGGTGTGCTTATTGATAATAATCTTAACTGGAGTAGCCATGTCGATAAACTGACAAAGAAAGTAGCTTCTGGAATTGGAGCCCTCAAACGTATAAGGCATCTCGTTCCTCAGACGACATTGCGCTCTATTTCTCACGCTTTACTTCAACCGCACTTTGACTACTGCAATGTCGTCTGGGGAAACTGTGGTATCACGTTACATGACAAATTACAAAAACTGCAAAATAGAGCAGCCAGAGTTTTGACCTTCTCTAATTTTGATGCAAATGCTAGCGAGCTATTCAAAATTTTAGGCTGGAAAAATCTAGTTAGCCAGCAACAAATTGCGCTGGCCACAATGGTCTATAAGTGTCTTCAGGGGCTAGCACCGGAATATCTATGTTCTAAATTTACAAACCGCGAATCTGTTTATAGTTTAAGAGACTCTGAAAGAAAGCTTAATGTTCCGTTTCCGCGGACAAATTATTATAGAAACAGCTTCAGCTATAGAGGTGCTACTGTCTGGAATAGCTTACCCCTCAAAGCGAGACAAGCAGAGTCTCTTGGGCTTTTCAAAAATCTGATTAAAGACATATTTTAGTATAAAGCACGGCATTCATGGAAAGCAGCTTTAGAATTAATATAGTATTATAGTAATTGTATTTTATTGTAATCATTTTAAAATTTTACCTTTTGTAATTTAGATTTTAGCATTGTTTGTAATCTTAGCTGATGATTTTACCGTGCATAAATAATAAAATATCATATCATATCATATCACAATGAATTTGCCTGAACTAATTGCACTGCATCCCCTGGTTCATTTGTGTCGTGGGATAGTAAAATTCTTCTTGAAGACCTGGCTGAAACATCTCATAACGACCGTGCTGTGTGGACTCGCACATATCATTCGGCCAACACATTGATTATTATTTCTGCTCCCAAGCATTACTGTTTCGACTTGTTCTTCCTGTTCAGCATAAAGAAATGACTGAATGCTTTTGATGGAACGGGCTGGCGAAATTGTCCTCGGTCACCCCTTCCTGTTTCATTAATTAGACGAAATAACAAAATCTGACACTTTCAATGAATTTTATTTTCTTTAAAACAGGAACTACAATGCTTGATACCATTCTCACTAAGCCATTCTGATGCATTTCGTGTGAGCTGTTGTAAGTCGGGCCCCGGTTGTTCAAAAGGTGTATAGCGTTATCTAACGGATAAATCACTATCCATTGGATAGCGCACGGACCAACATACCTCTTAGTAGTTGCATCGTCATTCGTTTGAGGTGAATCTAAATTTCTCAGTTTTTTATTCTGCATATCATAATCGCCATCATCAGTAAGTTTAAAACCAACACCAGGCAATCCTTTTACTATTTCGACAACTTTTTCATGCGAAAATGTGTCTTCAGGTAATTTACCATTTGAGTAACTCATATACAATTGATTTATATTGTTTCATCAAAATTCTTCTTTACTTGTTTCTCAGGTTTGTCAATATATATGAAACTGAAAGGGTCTCTAGTTGCTTTCTCGTATAATTGTTTTGAGACATTGTTTTCACGACATATGAGACTTTTTTCATTAGTACTCGGAAAATCATAAATGGCAAAATGTGAGCAGTTTAATCTAATATCTTTTGGTGTCTTATAGTAGCTTTGACTCAAATATATGGCGCAGCAGTTTTTATGTCTCCCCTGTATAAAATAGTCAACTAATGGTTTTTGGTTTTTATCACATACAAAATCGTCGAATATCACAATTTTTTGATTGTCACCATTGAGATTTTTTACAGGAATTATTTTATCATTGCTTGCTTCAATGATGTCATAACCAGCTTCATCACTAATTGGTTCGAACTCTTTCATGAGATTCCGATACTTTGACTGCTCTAAGTTTTTTGCATAAAGGTATATTTTATCAAAATACAACAGATTGTGAATCATATGCATCAGTGTGTTTGTTTTTCCCGAACCAGAAGGTCCACAAATGAGCATGCGGAAGCATCGATCAGGCATAAAATCATGTAGTTGTGTGAAGTTTGTGACAACATCGTCACCAGTATCATAATTAGGTATCTTCATTTATATTAAATCGTTACATTGTTTCGATAAAATGATGTAGTTAAACATGGTGTTCAACATGGTGTTCAACACAGTGTAAAACGTTATTTTTTATATATGAATTTCCATTTTTATGTAAAGTAATAATATAACAAAAATGAGTTTACTTAAGTGGAAAGAACTCGCAAAGAGTAAATCTGAATTAGGGGATAAGATCAATTATGTCCATAATGCAATTACAAAGCATGATATTGATCAGAAGACCAGTCAACAGGGATTTTCAAAAGTATTCCAACCAATTACAAGTAAATTAGATGATGTTATTGATAGTAATCAGGCTTTAAGGTTGCCAAGGAAAAAACGACCACTGAAGAAAGGAGAAGTTCCTGATTACGGTATTGATATAGCGGATGAAGTTCCAGATATGAATCTTGGTGATCTATTTGAACAACCTGTTTTGCCACAGCAAGAAAAACAACTGGTGCCAAAACCACCAACATATGAAGAATCTTTACAAGATCTTCTGGAAGGAAAAAAAGAGATGTATGTTGATCCTAAGTACTTTCCTGAAGAACCAGAATTACCACCAGAGTATGATGACGACGATGAGATAGATTATGGAATGGATGAAGAAGATATGGAAAATGAGATATTAGGTGATCTTGGTATACCAAATTATGATTCTGTTGAAAAGGTAATAAATCAACAAGAAATGACTGAACGAAAAAACAAAAAATATCTCAATAAGATCGTCAATGCGGCTAAATTTAAAAGAAATCAATTGAAAGCCTACAAAGGAAACGTTACAAAGCAATACAAAAGTGGGAATATAACGGAAGCTGATAGGCAAGAGGAAAACAAAAGAGTGGATCGCGCTATGAAAACTCTAAATGAATACATAAAACATTATCAAAATAAAATGCAAACAATGCAAGGTTCTGGTAGAAAAAAACAAAAAGGTGGTAATGTGATATTTTTCAACAAACCGAAAGAACTCATAAAAAAATTGGATTTAATCATTGGTGAGATATTGGCTGGTAATACAAGCATTGACATGCGAAATATGGGTGTTTCTATATTGGACACATTATTGAAAATGACAACAATTAACAAATCACAATATGGTAAATTATACAAACAATATTTCCAAATTTAATGTAACTTCATTATATAATGGAACGAGAGATAGTTTTATCATCTTACAGTGTGAAAAATAAAGGGGATAATAAACCAGAAGATTTTACAACAAATTTCACCAGACCTGTAACTCTAGACAATAATAAGCAATACGTTATCGGTCTTAACAGAGTCATTAACATGTCATTCACTTGGTTCAATGTCAATGCTGGGTACAAAAATCAATTAATCAAATACAGCTCCGATAATGGTTCAACTTTTAAGGACATTACCTTTCCAGCTGGGGTATGGAATTATACGAACTTTGACAGACATATTAAAAATGTGACGAAAACTGGTGATACGTATCCGATGACTCTTGAATTCAACGAAACAACATTCAGAGTCACGGTTACATTAGCTGCAAAATACCAACTTGATTTAAGAGCAAGTAATTTTAATGACCTGATCGGTTTTGATAAAAAGATATTAGCAAGTGGAACGCATATTGGACCAAGAGTGCCGAATCTCAGTCAAGACACAGACGTACTCAATATTCATTGCGATTTGGTCAACGAAAGTTTAGTTGACGGCGAAGAAACAGACATCATTTATTCATTCTCAACTAGTGTACTAAAACCAAGTTACTCCTTCACCCTCGAACCACAAAGAGTTACATTTAATCCTGTGAACAAAACTACAATTTCATCAATCAGAATCATGATAACAGATGGAAAAAGAAGATTAGTGGATCTAAATGGAGCAGATACGTCTTTTTCACTAATTCTAAAAAGTATCTAATGTAAAAGTATAATGAAACCGTATGAATTTAAGAGGTTTTACCATCCAAAACTTGGTAAATTTGTATTTCAACACAAAGGGTCGGGGCTTATTATCGACAACATTTTCAAACCATTAAAGAGTGTGGCATCATCTGTTTTCAAGAAAATTGCCAAGCCAATGGCGAAGAAGGCATTAGAATCAGGGGTTTCCCATGCAGGTGATAAAATTGGTAAGACGGTGGCAGAAAAGTCAGGAGACCTAATAATGAAAAAATTAGCAAATTTGAGAAAAGGAGCTACAACACAAAGTGCAATTGTTCCATCCTCTCCCATTAAACAGCAAGAAGAAAGCGCTGACATGATACTAAATAGATTGATATCAGGATCTGGAAGAAGGCGTAGATTTTTCAAATAAATAACATGACAGCAAAATTATATAATACAATAGTATAAATGGCTTTTAGAACAAGTGAATTATTGCAAAGAAATGAGTTAGTGCGATTTCAACTTGATGATGTAATCCGAGCCCCAGGTAACGGTCAACATCAAGAAAAGAACGGTTATAGATTCACCATCAACGACCGGAGTTCTTTCTATGATTGGTACAATGCTTATTTCGAGGTTCAATTCCAGTTACAAAAAATAGCAGATGGAGCTGGTTATGCAGCAGCCGATAGAATAACGGTGATAAACGGATCTCATTCATTGATTGCACATATGATGATTAAAAGTGCTGGGAAAATTGTTTATGATACTGACAATCTACATAAGGTCACTTTTGTGAAGAATCTGTTGGAATATTCTGATGATTACTCAAGAAGCGTAGCTAAAAACAGTTTTTGGTATTTAGACACAGATGGTACGACAGCCAATACTAATTCAGGATATGAATCTAGAAAAGTGCTTACACAAGCTACCAACAATGATGGAACGGGAGGAGCAAAAAATGTGAATTTGATCATACCTCTCAATCGTTACAGTTTTTTTGAAGAGTTGCAGGATAAAATGTTGGTTCCTATGCAGTTACAATTCAATTTGAATCTCCAGAACGACAATGAACTCATCAATATGGCAGCAGGAACAGATGCCGGCAGAGTAGTTTTGAACAGATTTCTACTATGGGTTCCAAAATTAACACCAAAAGACAGTATGTACGACAAATTTGTAAGCTCTTTCATGAAAGAACACAAATGGACATATCAGCGTGAACTATATGCAGTGTCAGCACCTGCTAGAGTCAGTGGTTTTTTTCAGATTTCTTCCAGTATTGACAATGTCAAAGCAATTTTTGTTTATCTACAACGGGCTAAAACCAGAGTTGCAACTCAAAATCCATATATACTTGATACCTTCAAACTAAATGCAGCAAACGCAAACAGTTATTTAACAACATGCAGACTCGAATATGGCAATGGTGTTTTCTACCCAGAAACGGAATATGACAGTGAAAGCAAAGTGAGAATTTTCAATGATCTGATGTCTTATGCAATGCGAAAAAATGATTACAACACCGGAACCCAGTTGAATCTTGCCAATTATAACAGCCTGTATCCACTAATCTATTTCGATCTGTCATATCAGGCAGAGAAAGTAACAAGAGACCCTAAACAGTTGATTTTCAGGTACAAACTCAATGCTAATAGTGCAGCAGATTTCAATGTCCATGCAGTTGTATTGTACGAAGAGTCGGTTGTTATTGACAAGGTGGGTAATGAATTGGTGATAGTTTAAGCCCACAACTGAAATAGTAATATGAAATCAAGTAAATGACACATATTTATTTGCAACTGGAATTATATAACATATATTATATGACTGAACTTTATGAAATCAACGTAAGACTTTCAGATAATCAAAAAAAGAATCTGAGTAATGCTTACCATAAAAGGGAAACAATTGTTCTAAGACTGACAAATGATTCTCTTAATGGAAACGACACTCTTTATGTTCCAGCAATGGTGAAAAAACGATTGCAAAAAAATCGACAATTGAACAAAGGAATGGACATTAAGCTTGCTAAGACCAATATCAGAAAACAAGTAGGCGGAAGTCTTTTGAGCACCGTATTGTCACTTGGTATGAGAGCTCTTCCAGCTATTGGTAAAACCCTTGGGTTGAGTGCTCTTGGTGGTTTAGCAGAAGCTGGAGCCAAAAAATTGTTAGGATCGGGTCAAAAAGGCGGTGCTTTACCATTACCCATGATGATACCTTTCAATGCAATCAATCAACTGATGCCATATCTGAATATGTTTACAACCAAACAGCAAAGAGACATAATGAATGCGGCTCAAACAGGATCTGGCGTTAAAATAACACCGACTAAAACACAATCAGGTGGATTTCTAGGAACTCTGTTGGCTAGCATTGGAATACCTTTGGCTTTGAATCTTGTCAAAAACCTAACGGGAAGAGGAGCACCGAGGGTAGGTAGACCACCTTCGTCGAAAAAAGATGGTACAGGAGCACCTAGAATTGGAATGCCCCCTCCATTTTATAGTTATCCGCCATATGTGACTGGTAATGGTAGAAAAAAAAAAACATCCTCAACCAAAAAAGGAAAAGGGTTACTATTGGGAAAAAACAGTCCATTCAATGGCATACCCATTTTGGGGGCAATATTGTGAAACCAAAATTTCACAAAAAAATACCTATGTCCAACCACGATCTAATGAAATGGTGTAAATATTTGAATATACCGATCAATGATGTGCTGTCAAGAGACGAAAATGTTCCACATAACCATAAACAGGCGTTATTCATATACAATCTTGAACCAGCTTATATGAGCGGAAGTCATTGGGTTGCAACATATGTCAAAGACAATGTGATAAATTATTTCGATAGTTTTGGTATGCCCCCATTTCAAGAGATCGTAAATCATGCTAAAAAGAAAAATCTCACTTTGCTACATCAAAACAATCAGATACAAAACATACAAACAACAACTTGTGGGTATTTCTGTTTATACTTTCTGAATGAAATGAATAAGGGTAATTCGTATTATGATTTATTACAAGTATTCGACATAAATGATACAATGAAAAATGAGAGATTTATCGAATATTATTTCAGAAATATCTAACTTATATGTATTATGAAATCATATTGTGTTAAACAAAAGAAAGTGACTGAATGTGTTGAACCTTCAGGTTACAAAACAGCTAAAAATGGTAGACTAATGTTCTTTTGCACTTGTGCTGAATGTGGTATTACAAAGACCAAATTTGTTAAAAAACAGGGAAACTAAACAGCCCGTTGGGAGCGGGCTTACTCAGTGATATTGCTAATACTGGAACAGAATTATTTTTAACTAAAGGAGTACCTTATCTTGGCAAAAAAGCCGTGGAAATGGGTAGATATTATGGTTCCGAATTAATGAGAGATCCAAAATTGCAGAAAAAAGCAATCGATTATGGTTTGAGAAAAATGAATCCTCTACTTCACAAAGTGGGATCAGAAGCTCTCAATCAATTGTCAACAAAAATAAGACCCAAAAAGAAATACACAACCAATAGGAAAGATCTTGATGGCGGTGCTGTTGACATTCACAAAGCTATTGGTAAATTACCGAAACCAAAAGGCGGATGGACATTACCTGGGCATCATTACACCGGACCTTATAATGATTTAGAAAATCAACTGAAGTATGACCCAAAAACTGGTCAAATATTGGAAATATATGATATGCCCACTGGAAAAACTGATGCAATAGCAATGCAACACGATGTTGATTATTCCGTCTGCAAGGATGATAGGAAATGTAAAAACAAAGCAGATAGGAAAATGGTTCAAGCTTTAGACAACGTACCGTATAATGAAAGACAATGGGGGCATTGGTTGGCAAGAAATGTTATCAATACAAAGCAGAAACTAGGTCTTGGAGTTTCAAAAAACGGAAAAAGCCGTCGGGTAACTGGCAAGAAAAATTAGCTGATGAATTACATGCATCCATAAGACGCAACTTTACTCGGCGGCGTGTAATCGTAAATCATATTGACGAAATATGGGCAAGTGATCTAGTTGAAATGCAACAGTTTAGCAAATGGAATAAAGGTTATCGGTATCTTCTTATGGTTATTGATGTTTTCAGCAAATACGGTTGGATTGTCCCATTGAAGGATAAGAAAGGTGAATCTGTCACTGAAGCATTTAAAACAATATTCAAGGAAGGTAGAAGACCACAATATTTATGGGTTGATAAGGGAAAGGAGTTCTATAACAAACACTTGAAGGACTTGTTGGAGAAAAATAAGATACATATGTACTCCACTGAAAATGAAGAGAAATCCTCAGTGGTCGAAAGATGGAATAGAACAATCAAGTCCAAAATGTGGAAGCAGTTCACAGTTCAAGGTAATACAATGTATCTCGATATGCTACCCAAACTAGTAAAACAGTACAACAACACAAAACATTCAAGCACAAAGATGACGCCCGTTGAAGCATCTAACAAGAGGAATGAAGGAACCGTTTACTTCAATCTATATGGTGATACAGAAACATTGAAACAAAAACCTAAATTCAAAACAGGTGACCAGGTTCGAATATCCAAGTATAAACGGAATGTGTTCGATAAAGGATATACTCCAAACTGGACCGAAGAAGTGTTTACAGTTGATAAGATCCAATACACTAATCCAATAACATACAAACTAAAAGATCTCAGAGGTGAAGAGATACAAGGCAGTTTTTATGAACCTGAATTATTAAAAGCAAAGCAGGACATTTTCCGTATTGACAAAGTGATCAGAAGAGACTATAAAAAGAAACAAGCTTTGGTAAAATGGAAGGGATACAGTGATGAATTCAACAGTTGGATACCATTGAAAGACATTGAAAACATATGAATCGTGGTGAAACGCGCATAAATACTTATAAAAAAATAAAAATATATACTTATATTATATGGACAAGTTTGAAAATGAAGAAAAAGTTGGTTTCTATTATGAGAGCGATCAGGATTCCCATCTGTCGGATTCTGACTGGGTACCATCCTCACCGGAAAGTTTTTCATCACAAGAAAGCGAATCGGATTTTAGTTGCCCAAGTTCGCCAGCATCTTTTGCGTCACAAGACAGTGATGAATCTGTGTAAAAGATAATCGAAACATATAGTATATGTTCAGAGGAAGCCAAATAATTGAAACCATGGCTGTAAGAAAAGTGATCACAGAAATGATTTGTGAAATAGTGGTCAGGAACGCAGGTTATATGCATTATGTTCATTCAGAAGCAGTACCATTGTTGATCAAAGCATTGAAAACAGGAGGACCAAAGAAAGAAATCGGGAAAATGTTTCACATCATAGACGTCAAAATGGATTTTTTATTCAGAGAATTTCAAAGATACCGTAAATTTTTGGCACCATTGAAATTGTTGCAAGGATGAAGTGAAAAACTAATATAATCCTATTGTATATGAACCCAAAATCATTATTCAATGCTTTAATGTCCCATGTAATTCGTGAGCCTTCGTTGAAAGTCTTTTTGGAAGATTTGATTTATTCCGATGTGTTGTCTGTCATTCATCCACCCGTTAAATTGAAATTGGTGCATTTCAATAAAAAATTAATGGTCATGGTAACAGATGGAAAAAAAATCTTTGTAATGGATCCCGATGACATAAACGACGACATGTTGCAACAGATAAAACAAGCTTTCAGCAAATACAAACCAAATGAATCTGAAGATGAATCTGAAGATGATTCTGAAGATGATTCTGATTAAAACCATATAAAAGAATAATGTCTCTGTATATAATATGGAAACTTCAAAACGAGGTCCAAAGAAACAATTCACTGACAAAGAGATTCAAGAGAAAAAAAACAAATATGGTCGTGAGACAGAATGGTATTGTGTGATATGCAACAATGGAAAGAATTATGCCATGAGAGGAAAACATCAGCATCTCAAAAGTGAGAAACACAAACTGCATATGAAAATTCATGAATTGGAAAATATATAGTTTGTCAAATTTTTACAGTTAAAATCAATCGTACCAGATTGGTTTCAACTAAAAATCCATAAAGTATTTAAAAGAATGTCGATTGTTATATAAGATAGAGAATGAAAAATAATATCTCAAGTAATATTATGAATCATACCAGTTTAGAAAATCTAAGCAAAAAAGACCTGATAAATCTTATCAAAAAATTAATCACCAAAGACGATACAAAAGTTGGTCCCCGACGGCCAATACCGACACCTCGTAAGAGTGTGCGGCAAATGGTGCGAAATTATGAAGAAAACATAATTCTTCCACCACCAGAGTTCCGAGATGGATATAGACCGGTGCCTGCGCCAAGGACGAAGCGTTTTGCTCCAGTGGCAGCTCCAAGAACCAAAAAACAACCCGTTCCATCACCAAGGACCATAATACAAGAAACGAACAAAGCTTTAAAAGGGTTCACCAAGTCTTATGAAATCAACATAAAAAACAGCAAAGACCCACTTATGCAACTGCAAAATACAAGAAAGGCTGTTGCCATCCATATCGAAAAAATATTAAAATCAATGAAAGGTCTAAAGTTTGTTGAAACACTTAGAGTAACATTTGAAAAGCAAACAGGGCGAGAAGAAAAAATCATCAAAACGGCTTATTTCAACAGTCAACCACAAACAATAACAAATGACACACAAATTGAACTAGCTTTATCTTTGTCAAAACAAGTCATACTAAACAAGATTGCAGTTTGGATTTCAGAGGGATCTGGTTGGACTATTCAATCTGTTGAAAATCATTATATCAATGTGGTAAAATACGAGCCAATGAAAGGATCTTCTTACATCAAATTACCAAATGAACTCAAACACAGTGCAAAAGGATTGATCAACATGAAAAATGAGGATAATGAATGCTTCAGGTGGTGCCACATAAGACATCTTAATCCTCAAGACAAATACCCACAGAGAATCAAAAAATCAGACAAAGCATTCATTGAAAATTTGAATTATTCAGGAATTGAATTTCCAGTGACTACCAAACAGTACAACAAAATAGAAAAGCAAAATGAAATTAACATCAATGTATTTGGTTATGAAAACAAACAAAAATATCCCATTTATGTGTCAAAAGAAAAGTATGAAGATTGTATGAATCTGCTTCTTATAACAGAAAATGAAAACAAGCATTATGTGTTGATCAAAGATTTCAACAAATTCATGTACAATCAAACAAAACACAAGGAAAGGAAGCACTTCTGTATGCATTGCTTACAATGTTTCAGTTCTGAAAGAGTATTAACTGATCATAAAGAAAACTGCATACAAGTAAATGGCACACAAGCTATCAAAATGCCAACAAAAGATGATAACATACTAAAATTCAATAATTTCCATAAACAACTACCAGTACCATTCGTCATTTATGCAGATTTTGAAGCTATAACAGAAAAGATATCCGGTTGCCAACCTAATGATGATAAATCGTACACAGAGGCTTATCAGAGACACACAGACTGTGGTTATGGA
>NC_090874.1:34929968-34942468 GCF_036669935.1 Montipora foliosa
ATCTGATGATGACATTAAATATACAGCAATGGCAGATTTGTCATTTGTATTCTCCGGTTCTGCTTGAAGTTTAGCGTAAACAGGTCTGTTATGTTCATTAAGGTATTGAAAAGCTTCCTGTAAACTGTCTTGCCCTGCTTTGGAATAACATGTTCCCATAACTTCAAAAGGCAAGCAGTGAGTTGTCACAATGTCATTTGGCTCATCACAGTCAACGTTATTGTCTGACGTGTCGCTGTCAGAGACAGTTGTTTCAGAAACTGGAGGTGCTGCATGGTCCGCCTTCTGCACAGGGATGAGGGTCCACAAGACAGTATAAGGTTTGCCTCCCACTTGTATCTGACAGTGAGAGTTGCACTTGTATGCCCCTCGCTGAATATCACCAGCTGCACCTTTTTGAACAACACCATTGAGGATATCTGAGCCTTTTTTAAAGCAGACCTTGACAAATTCTATTTCCATCACTGGAAAACAAGGAATTCTCCAGGAAAATGAAAAAAATCGATCAATCTGGATGATTTCACATGTCATTGCTTGACACCAGTTTCCATCACCTAAAAGGAAATTAATTGGTCATTAGGAATACACTCCTTTTCTTTATGAGAACACTGAGGCCAAGATTGGACCAAAAATTCTAAAACATGTACTGTATGAAATAAGAACATACTTGCACTCAACCAAATTTAAGAACATTCCCATTAAAAAAGTGTAATCGACTGGGATAAATATGTTCTACAACCAGGATCCATTTGAAGAGTATGAAATAATTAGAAGAAAAAAACTTTTCTTTGTTAAAAAAAGCTTGTTTCATTGGTTTTTTCTTTCACTGATGACAATAGATTGTAGCTTTTAGTACTTTTAGGAATGAGTAACTAACATGACTGAAAGGGCCACATGTTTCCAGTGAAGTATAGTGTTCACATGGTTGTCCCATTTACAATATCAGAAATTTGGTAAAGACTAGGAATGAAACATACCATGAAATTCTGAAGCGGACTCTGCAGAGCCTCTTTCCTGGCCATGTACACCTTCATCATCTTCAGTGGTTGTAAATGTCTTCAATGCTTGGCTGCGCAGTTTCGTAGCATCTTCCACCGAGATGTTTCGGTCCTCTGCTTTACTTTCCAGATTCTCTCTGTCTCTGTTTACGAGAGAAGTGAGGTAAATTTCCAGCTTAGTATAGTTACGGTTAGCTTGTCAAAAGCTGTAAGGAATTACTACAAATTTATATCGAATGTTTTTCTCACCTTTGCCTTCTTTCATCTTCACTTGCCTTAGCCGGCAAAGGTAAGCCATCGAAAACAACAAATGGTGTTATTCCATTTCCTTTGACTAGACGTAAGTGTGCTCGAAAAATATCTCCGCACCTAAGTGGACAATAAGAACGTACAAGCCCTATGATGGAAACATAAAGGCCAGGAAAGTCATGAATCGCCAGTGAAATCTCACCTTTCTCGATTTCCATTGAGACATTGACGCATATAAAGCCTTATGCAGCCAACAGGGGGCATCGATAGCTGCTGTTTTACCAAAAAAGTCACGGAAATGAACTTGCGTGCCGTACTTTTTTAGAAACTGCCACAGATTTTTAATCCCCATTACGCATTCACGTTCACGTCCACTTCGCTTACCCTCGCACAGGAGATGTTCACTCGACCGCGTCTTGCATACAAATGAAGCGATTTTGAATTTTTCCCATGACGCAAAGCAATCCCAGTACGGACACCGCCTGAATTGAAATGACGTGTCTTCCCCCCCCCGGATCATCAAATCACGTGGCACCCAGGCTAAATTTGTTTCTTACACCAAGAAGCATCCTCGGAGACCCAGGGGCAGTTAGTAGGGGCAGGGAAAAGTCTCAACGGGCGAGAAAAAAAATTCGGGCGAAGAAAAGTCAAGAACGAAAATAAGAGCCCCTGGGGACAAGTTCTTACCAGACCAGTTCCAAACAGCAGTGGTAATTCTCAATTCTGATTGGTGCCAGAAAACCTTTGTTTTTTTCTGACCAATCATAGAGCAGCAAGACTAAGAGTCCTTTCGTGTTTCCTTATACGACATGTACAAACAGGCTAATCGCTCGCCATATTTGTCTGCGTCGTTCACCGAGGGTTTCCTCGAGGAGGAAAGTTTCAATCACAGCAGAAAATGTACGGGAGATCGTTCGGCATATCCACAAGAAACTCGCCGGAGATACGCTGGACTTTTCGAAGGTATCGTAACATTAGCGTATTTAAAATATTGCGAGTTTCTGTACGCTCACTGATGTCGACAACTTTTTTGGCGTTTCGTAAACACCACTTACATCCCTTGCTGTGACTGAAACTTTTCCAATCCTGAGTAAACTTTCGTCGCACGGGCCAGGCAGGTATGTCAAGCATCGAATCGCCGCGTGCAGCACGACTTTTTTTTGCGCGCCAAAATTAGAACTCTAGTTTCGCAACGCCATAGAGGTATGGAGTTGGATTTTTATAGTCGGTACAGTGCAACATGGCGGAGAGTTGTTTTTCCACAGGTAAAATTCGTGATGCAATTCGTTCAAGTGTGCGAATTTTCCCAGGCATAAATGAGTTGAAACCTGAGCAAATACTGGTAGTCGAAAACATCGTTCGTGGAAAAGATGTCTTCGCTGCGCTCCCAACTGGATACGGCAAGAGTATAACATTTCAAATTTTGCCTTCGGTGAAAAAGTATTTGGACAGAAGTTTGGTCTCGCCTTTAGTCATTGTTGTTTGCCCTTTAAAGTCAATCATTAAAGACCAAGTGAACTATCTAAGGTCACTTGGTTTAAAAGCTGCCTTTGTTGGGGAGAGTGCTGAAAATGACAAGAAAATAATCGAAGGAACCGCGGAAATTGACCTCCTCTATGGAAGCCCTGAGTCGTTTGTTGGCGATGATAAGTTCCGAGGAATGTTCTCCAATGATTTCTTCAGAAGGAATACAGTTGCAGTGGTGTATGATGAGGTGCACACTGTTGTCCACTGGTGAGGGTTTTCCTTTATTGCACCTATTCAAAATCATCAGCATCCATTGAGTACATGTACATATTTGTAAGACGAACCTAAAGTTTTTAATTTTAAACATCTCATGATATACATGACCAGTACTTTGATTATACATTAATTCATCATCATGAAATGTCATTTTGATTTTTGTATAGTGCAATCAGTTTATGAAATTATCACTACAAATACAATAATAATTATTATAATAATATAATGTAGTTGTATAGTAGTGTAACTATGCAACTAATAACCTGGGCCGGGTTGTTCGAAAGCCGGTTAACGTTAACCCAGGATTAAACGTTTACTGAAGTGTTAATTTTTCTTTAAAAATGTTTTTCACCTCAAACGTTTGGTCTAATTTGAGATTACTACAGATGAAAACTAAAGGGCAAACAATATAAACAGAACACCTCACCAAAAAGTTACAATACTGAAGTCAAAATTCTCGCTAATCCAGGGTTAGCTTAATCAGGGTTTGAACAACCCGGCCCTGGGTGTCTACTCCCTAGGCTATTCAAGTATTGATCAAGTATTGATCAAATGACCTGTTGTTTTGGGACTTTCACAGTGAAAAGAAGAGTGTGCACTTTCTTTAAACTGATGTCAAAATTAGGCGATGAAAGGATCCAATCTCTTGCAACAGGGCATTTGCAGTATCTATGCAATATTGTGACAATTTCACAGGTTGCAGATTGTTTCTACAATAAATTTGATATTAAGGAGAAGCTGTTGACTTCTCAGCCATTTGCTTTACTCCTAAACAACTATTCCAATTCCATTTACACAATGTAAGGCAAACTGTGACAAAATAAAATTTGTTTTCTCACACTGAAGTGATCTGTAAATTAGGTTCCCTAGAAAAACAGTTGGATAGTAATAACTGAGCCTAAAATGTTTGCATAGTATTCATTAAGCACAACAAAAATAACAACGCATGTTTATTTTACTATCAATTTTTAGGGGTGAAAGAGACCGTGGCAAGAAAAATCCCTTTAGGAAGTGGTGTGGTGCTGTTGGCGAAATCAGAGCTCTTCTTCCTCAAGGCCTTCCAATGCTGGCTCTCACAGCAACAGCATCAGCTGGAACACGGAAAAAGATTATTGAAATGTTGAGCCTACACAAAAGTGTACAGATTGTTGTCAGTCCTAACAGAGACAACATAAAACTTTATCTTCAAAAGGTTACAAATGAAATTTCTGATAATTTCATGTGGCTGGTTCATGAATTGGAACAAAAACAAATGGAATGTCCAAAAGTACTGATTTATGTCAGAGATTACCAGCGGTGTAGTGAGGTTTACCATCTTTTTATGCAAAGTTTAGGAACCAAAGCATACTATCCACCTTCTGCAACTAAAGCATCAGAAAATAGAATGGTTGCCATGTACCACAGTGGCACTTCTCCTAGTGTTCAGGAAGTTGTCCTAGCCTCTCTCAATGACCCAAATGGAAAAGTTAGAATCATAATTGCAACAACTGCCTTAGGAATGGGAGTAGATATCAAGGGGCTACACCGTATCATCAACTATGGACCCCCCAGTGATATTGAATCATACATACAAGAGCTTGGAAGGGCCGGAAGAGATGGCAAACAGTCAGAAGCTCTTCTTATGTTCCATGGCAGGCAACTTCATCACTGTACACCTGAGATGTTGGAATACCTGAAATCAAGCAGCTGTCGGAGAAGCAAGCTTCTTGAACTGTTTGATAAAGGAACTGTTAGTAGTCACAATTTCCCAAGGGAAAAGCACCTATGCTGTGATATTTGTGAACTTGCATGTACATGTGAGACCATTGACTGTCCAGATATACTTGACAGCATGAATTCGCTCAAAACAAGGAGTAATGGCAATACAACAAGTCAGAAACTTAGGCCTGTTTCTATTGATCAAAAACAGAGGCTGAAAGGTCTCCTCAGAGAACATCAAAAAATGATGAGAGAAATGCTACTTGAGTCCAACCCCAACTTGTTTTATACCAATGTTGACAATGTTACTTGCTTTACTAACCAGCTTATAGAGGATGCAGTGTACAAATGTGACTCACTTTTTTCTGTGGAAGACATTTTGGAGAAACTTTCTGTGTGGAAAGTGGACCATGCCCACAAAATCTACAGTTGTTTATGCAAAGTATTTCCAGATCTTGCAAAGCCATAATTGTTAGTTACAGCCAGGAACATGTTATTTTATTGTTTCTGTGATAGGTATGTGTTTTTTGTTGTAAAAAGACTTAAAAAGACCAGGCACACAATGTGTCTGTTCTATCTTGAGATAGTAAAATAACCAAGACAGTACTACTGGTCCCCTTTGAAAGGGATAATTATTGTACAAATATCTGGTTTTGTTGTTTTCCTAAAATTCAATTTGAATTTCAGTTGAAAGGAAACCATAAAAGTGACACAATTTCTGTTTCAGTGAGTGTGCCAGAGTTCATTCTCAGGCACCGAGAACAAAAAAGGGACACAAGTTACCGATAACACACACATTACAGTCTTGACCAATTCCTTTTGTGCTTGGTTATCCATGCATTTAAATCACTGAAGCTCAGGAGAGAAATTGGATCTTTTGGGATGGTTCCAATACCTGCATGTGTCCGACCTGGGATTTCTTTCAGAGCTTGGATTTCTTGTAGGATCTTCACCACTGTCAAGATATCTACATCTTTTCTTCGTTGATGTTTTCCAGATTCCTTACGTACCTTGTTTTCTTTGTCGAAGTTCTTCATTACATCATCGACTCCATCACTTGCTCTGCTATAAGTTTGGGCTGATGGAAATGTCAGGTTAGGTCCATGTCCAGCCATTAGTTCTTTTGTTTCCTTTATCTTGTGCTCCTGCACCTGGTCGATTGCTACATTACGCCCAGTGCCTCCTTTGAGATTAATTGTGCGATTCCACCGCAGAGAATGTGCTTCCCTTGGTGATAGAATAGCATTTAACTGGGCGTGAAGTCGAATGGCTGCCAAGGCATACTTGGTCTTTCCAGTGACTTTGAAGAGAAGCATCATAAACTTCCACAAACGTTCTAGTCTGCTGCCATCTCCCTCTTTGACTGCATCTTGGAAGTCTCTAAGAAGCAGTCCAGTCTTCAGGATGTTGTGAGAGTAGTTAAACACACCATCGCCATCGTTTGGATTTGGGGGACTTCTCTCTTCTCTTTCTCTTGGAATGGCCAGCCCATGTGCCGAAACCTCATGGTTGTTACGACGTTTTTCATGTATGTAGACCTTGTTGCAAGAAGGAAATCTGCAGGCATAGTTTCCATGGCATGCCTCTGCCTCACGGATTTCTTCATGGATTGTTGTTGATTCATCCAATTCTGCTTCGAAGAGAACATAAGTTTTTACAAGTTCTCCCACTTTCTCTTTCAGTGTGCAAGAGTCTTTGCTCTGTACAACGTTTAGTGTTGGTGTTGCATGTGGGGATGCCATTCCGAAAAACTCCATTGCTGCATACACAACATAGCTATCCACAACTGTACTGAAAAATGATTCAGTACCATGGTAAGACTTGCTGATTTTTGCATGGACATCTTTCCTGTTAAGCCTGGCCTTAAGTTGGTATAATGTTCCCAGATCTCCTGCAGAATTTTCCTTGTACAGGTAGTCAAACACCATCTGCAAAATTAAATGAAGACAACTTTTTTAATTATTATGTACATGGCTTTAACCATTTTTTCTTTTGCACCAGCTCATATTTTTTCCCAGGGCTGCAATTTTCCTTAGTACCATACATTTATTTTTTTTGGGGTGAATAAAAATCAATTTCATGGAAAAAGTTATGTGTATGGAAATACTGATCAAGAAACACACCTGAAGAAAATTCATTTCGCAGTGAAATTCTTCATGTTTTAAAATAATGCCTTCTAGTCTTTCATGTGCTTCATCTGAGTCGGCTACTGCATTGACAGCACTGGTAGCTCTTTCCACTGTAAGATGGTCACCCCCCAGGTTGATCTTGTGTAGTATATTTGATTCTGGGTCTAAAGGAACATATTCTGCATGGCAGTGCTGAAGAATTTGAAGCATTTCCTCGCTCTTGTTTTCATCCTTTTCCAGAAGGCCAAGCTGAACCTGAGTCAAACACATGCAACAATGAGGTTAGGAACAACAATCTTACAGTCACACTATAAAATAATGATACTTCCATTAAAATCAATTTTCCACCCTATTCCACCCTAAATGTTTAACCTAGCATAAATGTAATTTAGCCAACCATAACCAGCCGTACACAATACCTGGCATTAAACTAGGAGAGGCTGCTGTGTATAACTTAAAGTTACTTAATTATGATGGCTGGCTTCAAGTATAATGATTTGACTGAAAAAGATAAATTTGGTATTAATGACAAAGGGTCAGGTACAGAAGGTGGTACTGTCACAGGGGATATACATGTATTTTTGGCTCAAAATCTATTTTAAAGAAGTTGATTATTGTTTCACTTTGTTTCAAATTATGGCAACATAAGACAAACACCAGTGAGACTGTTTTTAGGTAAATTGAAACCACGACAGATGCACAAGAGGTTTGATTCATACTTACAACTTTAGATTGACAGCTCATCTCCTTTCTATACTGGTGTGGGATATGAGCTGGAACTATGTTTGCAAACTGCTGAAAGTATTTGCATGTTTTAGTCAATATTCGTAAAACAAGGACCACAAACTCATCCTTCAGTTGGGAATGTTCCCCCGGTGATGGTATGAAAGTGGAGTTTTCTAAATCCATGATGTTTTTTATTGGGCATTTGTCACTCAAGTCCCAGTCGATAACACGATTTTCATAAGCCAAGAGGTTGAACCAGTGAATTGACTCTGTGTCCCTGTCACCTGAGTAAATTGATGGCCTCCGGATCCAATCCAAATTGTCACCATTTAAGCCAAAATCACAAGGATGTGATTTGCCAATCTGGTTGCCCAGGGATCCCTCTTCTTCTCCCTCTGATTCTGATTCCTCTGATGAACTTGAGAAATCAGACTCAAGGCAACTGATATCTGAAAACAAGTATTTGATCTTTATTATGAGCCAGTTGTCACAAACTGTATCACTGCAATAGGGAGGTTCTGTTTTGAGAACAGAGTATCTTCTGATCCTTAGAACTGGAAATTTTAAAACAGCTTAACACCTGTTAGTTACAGTTACAGCAGAATGCCAAAGGTATACTGCTGCTCTTGAAAACCAAAACACACTTCTAGGCAATTTAATAGGGGATATGGACATTTTTTTGATCTTTGATCATACATGCATGTACATGTGTTGTGGTTTAATTTTATCCTTGGTTGGAAATATTTTAAAGCACTTCGATCTTTTTCCCTTTGTTTCATATTATATATCCAAATCAAACTGGTTTTAAAAATTTAAACCAAAGATAAAGTTGAACCACAACAACCATGTGTTCAAGTCTCTCATCAGTTATCTTGTTTGAAGCAAATTTACATGTATATGTGAAACTGAGAACATCATAGAAAGCAATATGATCAATTCCAGCATTTTATTGCACTCACCACTATTATTACATTTATCTTGGTCTGGATGAGCACTTTGAGTAGCATTTGATACCAGCAAGTTTGATGTCACTACCTGTTGGTCAGGAATAGATTATTTGAACTCCATCACTTTCACCACCATCTCATACTAAAATAGATCTCCCATTTGTTACATTTATCAAATATTTCAATATAACTTACCTGGAACCATATTCCTTGCCTTGGGAAGTCTTAAACTCCCAATAAGATAACAGAGTTCAATTGTATATTAATTTATTGTAACTGTTTTTCAATAAATAAAGAACTTGCTTTCTAGAGCTGGTTCCACATTTAGTTTTGACTTAATTCAACACTTATTACCTATTTAACAGAACTCACAGTAAAACTGCATATACAGTGTACCTGATGTTGGATCTGAGGTGCACCCAATACTGGCATTGACGTTAGTTGAGGATCATGTGTCCGTACATCAGAAGTAGATGAGCTGGTACTCTTAAAAATGAACAGTGATACATTTTAATATGCAGCAAAGTAGCAAATGAGATCTTGAATGATTTTTGACTTAAGATACAAGTTTTTGTTAAACCTGTGTGTACCGGTTGTTGAATCTGAGGAGCACTTAATTCCAGCATTTTTGTTGGTATGTGAATCTGTACAGCTGGAGATGATGAGATGGTGGCCTAAAAATAATTAAATAATTTTATTTACATTTAAATGTACAGCAAATGAAAATTACTACAAGCATTGGATTTATCTTTCATTATGCTTTGCTATCAAAACACTATACATTTAAGAATGTCTATGGGCAAAAAATAAGGAATTAAACTATACAATCTTTCCTATTTATCATGTACAAATTGACTCAACAAAACCTTTATTTAAAAGTCTGTTATTCTGATACCAATGTGCATGATATATGGTAAAATTCTGAAAAGACTCTCTTGAAATAAACATTGTACATCCCCAAAATTCAAAAGTCTCTCATAATAGTCCCTCAAAATCTATGTACTGTATTTACATTGTATGTATTTCAGGCTGATTATAATAGGCTGTTGTCATTGCAAGCCCTAACCCATGACCCATAATAAAACACCCAACTCTGTACTAGATATAAGCTCCTGAATTATCTCCTCCCTCCAAATACATGCATAAGCCACTGTTGATTACATTCTAAAGGCATTCAACAAAAATTAAGTTTACGTGATACCTGTGGTTCTTTTTGAGTTGATGTTAAGTCCTCAGAGGTTGGCGTGTTTTTTACTCTTTCTAGAACGGCTTTCCATGACTTGATTTTTTTCTGGAAATGCTGTGCAGCCTCTTTGATCTTTCTACTGGTGCTTTTCCTGCTCATGCACATGCCTAGCTTCTGAAGTCTGGTAAATCCCTACGTGATTTTATAATAATTGTACTTGTCTGTCCAAATTATGTACATCATATCTGTATTATAACATAAATTCATGTAACAGGTATGTCACAATAAAGATTATTATCAATTACCACTGTTGCATTGTTAACTCATGCCGGGATGCCCAATGATTCAATGATCATGGGATGAATTTTCAGTCAGTGACACAAACATGTTTGGAATTCTCTTTTTCATAGTCTCCCAACACGAGTTACACCTATGGCCACCCTATAGTTATCATTGACCTAAAATAAACTAGTTAGTGGAAGCTATTGCTCCGTTAACCTACTGGTACACTTTAGATCCCTGTAACAAATATCCTGTACACTGCTAGGATTGATGTGATGTTTTTTACGACTGCAATAATGTAACAGGTAAAAGATCTTAAAACAAACCTTTTTTCTTGTTCGACCAAGAAAAAGAGAAAGGCCAACAAGGTATTGAACAGCAGACATTTGTGCATTTCTTGCCTTTAACAGCATGGCTCCAGCCGTACCAATGATAGGCCTGAGAGACTGCATTTTCCTCTTAGCAAACTGTGGTGGCATTGCAATTGCCCTGAGGACCTTGTATAGGAGAGGTGCCTCCCTTGCCCACTCTTTCATCAGCTTTGACCATTTAAATTTCCTAAGATCTTCCAGGGAAGTGCATTTTAATACTGACTTCTTTTTTCTCACAATTTTCCTGCATTCCTTTTGCAACTCCAAGCAAGAGCGGTTAATCAGTGCTTGACGCAAACCTTTTGACTTAAATGCTGCCAAGCCTACACCTGAAGAAGTCTTTGCCTTGCAAAGAGCAATGCCCAGGCCATGCAAATTTGGTGGTAATTCCCTTGAGATGGTTTTACTGGGATAACGAACAATAATCTAAATTTGGAAGATCAGGTGTGTATTAGTAACTGAAAGGAGCATAAAAACAAAGGAAATAAAGTAATACTATTTCATTATGACTGTATAGTAAGCAGGACTCTACTGTGTAGTATTACAGTGAAAAATGCATTTAGTTGACATAATTTTACTTTTTCTACAAGAGCACAACAAAGATAAATGAACAAATATAATAATAATCATAAGAGTTATTCCTTAAGTTGATGTGACTAGTGGTAGCTACTTTCTGAGCTATATTGGTACAGTTAACCACCAAGACCTAGTTCCCTACATACAAGGGTGTAGGATAATAAAAAAATAACAATAACAACAACAGCAATAATAATAATAATAATAGTACTTATTATTATTATTATTATTATTGTTATTATTATTTTATTATACAGAGTATCTGTAAATATGTTCTACACCAGTGAGATAAAATCTTGAAAAATAACTTTTTTAACATGCTAAAAACTTTAAAGGAACCTTTTGATTCAAATGAGCTTAGAAGTGAACAACTCATACTTTCCCACTTTATGCAGCCAGCAAGGTTGGATATGGTCCTGTTAATGTTTACAAGTACTCAAAAAACTCACTACTAATAATTTTTCATGAACAAAATACAAAAGAAATTAATGTTTAATGAGTGTCTGCATATCTGATACAAACTCGACTTAAATTTTGCGATAACTTTAAGGCTTAATATCAGGGTAAGAATGGATAGATATACAGTGAAGCTTTTAAGTAGTTCACAAAATTTGAAGTTCGTGTTGTATCAAGTCCTAAAACACTTGGCTGCACCTCTTGTTTTAAAACTTGATTCAACACCCCTGCTTATTGTGTAAACTTCACAAAGCACCAAGATGTGGCCAATTGGCCACAAGTAAAAAAAATCGTTTTTAGTTTTATAGAGAATGAGATGACACACATTGTTGACACAATGTAAACGTAAATATGGGTGCACATCTAAAATTAATAATAACAAGTTCCAAGTGTCTTTGTTGTACACTCAGCAACTGTGCATACCTTGACACATGTTCCTTTTGAAGAAACTGGAAAGCAGTGACAACCGGAATTTCTTGTTTGGGTACCTTTCTCGTTCCAAATGTTTGCCTCTTTGCTTGACACCACTAACGCTGGTGGCTTTGGCCTAATTGGCACATTTTCAAACGGGATGCGATAGCCTTTCTTCTTGTTTATTTGGGAAGCTGTCTGCTCATCGACTTGACTAGATGTTAAAGGGGAAAGAGGATGTCTCCTCTTTGAAAGATGGTGACCCGGAATGACAACTGAAGCCTTCTTCCACATTGTTTCAACTCTGTAGTGGCAAGTGTCACACACTGCACGAGGAAGGCCATCGTCTGCCCGAACGTTTTCATTAAACACTTGATCAAATTTTTTCAGAAACTCGCCATCAAGATTTCTCTTTCTCCTTTTGTTAACAAAAACGAAAGCGCAAACTCGACAACGGTCACAAACATTATTTTCTCCCTTACTATTACTCATCATGAACTCGAAAGAGTGCGAAGTGTGATATAGCCTAGAGTTCTAATTTTGGCGCGCAAAAAAAAGTCGTGCTGCACGCGGCGATTCGATGCTTGACATACCTGCCTGGCCCGTGCGACGAAAGTTTACTCAGGATTGGAAAAGTTTCAGTCACAGCAAGGGATGTAAGTGGTGTTCACGAAACGCCAAAAAAGTTGTCGACATCAGTGAGCGTACAAAAACTCGCAATATTTTAA
>NC_090874.1:34952468-34954968 GCF_036669935.1 Montipora foliosa
AAGTAAATAACAAGTAACTTCGAACGCTTGCCGACGACTCTTCGATTAACTATCAACATTCCATTGGGTGAGAACCAGAACCCGAAGTGCGCAAAGATGCCAAGTCTTACTATGTAGAAACGGGAAACGAGCGAAACAAACATCATTTCATAGTGTTTTCCCTGATTAGTAACAAGTCATATTCTAGAAAAGGGTTTTTAGGCCTAGGGTTAGGCAAATGGAAGGTTTAATTTTGGGTTACTTTCGGAAAGGTTCCCTCCCCCCCCCCCCTCCCCCCTTCCTTCCTTTCGAAGTTGTAGGGAAAAAAATGACTGTTCTCATGAATGCCTAAGGTTATAACGCAATCAACATTGAAAAGGGGGGAAGGGGTTGCATTTTGGGTTGGTGTCACCATCTTTTTGGCTGGAATTGTAGCTAGGCAACTAGACGTCATAATCAAGCATTACTTGATTACTCGAGGTGCAAATGCTTGGAACCAACAGTCAAATCAAATACGTGAGATAAGGGATCTTGCAAGCTTTATACGTGCGATATCCTAGGACACATTTTAAATCGCTAGGGCACATTTTTTTACATGGCTTGTTCGTATTATTACATAGTAAATTATGTTGGTTACTAATTATTACTATTGTTTAAATTTCTTTGACATTAAATAATATTTAGCGCTAAGTTATACCTACAATACTCGTCACATTTGTTGGAACACCCATCCCCGTTTCCCCCTTCCTCCAATGTTGATTTCCACAACTACTAGTAGTCGCCCGAAAAATTCTCACACAACATTGAATTGGGGGAAGGGGGATGTGGTATAAGCTACGATCTTGTAACACGATGATTCCCTCCATTCGCTAAGTGTTCCAACTAAATATGTCTAGTATTGTAGATATCGGAGAGGCTGAACATTTACGCACGCATGCGCTGACGGAATGTTTGAAGACGAGACGAGAAAAATATGCAGTACCTCCAGACGTGGCGCTGGAGCGTCGTACCAAACGAGTCATCCCGGGATCTCGGCTCGTGCGATCGCTTTTGGACGCAGTTGGCCCTTCGCTGCTTTCTGCTACCGACCTCGCCTCCCGGTACGGCATTGAGGGAGGGATATGTCGGCCCCTCAACCATATGAGACAAATCCCACGCCTACTCACAGCTCCAAACCGCCCTTGTCATTACAATTTAACGTAAGATTTCGATAGCTTATATATTCAAGAGAAAAGTCATTTTATCTGTCATATGGTAAGCACTGGAGTCGCAGATTACAAAGTGCACGCATGCGCCCTGCAGAAGGTAACATACATGCATGCATAAACTTTTTTTCATCTCGACTTTCAGAATAATATCTTCGAGACATTACAGCTAACATACATAATATATACAGATACATAACTAAATATTAAATAATATTTAAAGATATATTAATCAAAACGAAAAGCCGCTGTACAAAATCCGGCCCTGGATTAGTTTAAAACCATTAAATCAGTGGTACGGGAAAAACCAGGTAGCGCAATTCGCAACGAACTTAGCTAATACGTACGAAAAAGAGCTAAGACCATAACTGGTTGTTCCAGGTTTATTTAGGGACAGAATGTAATTTCCACGAAGATCATGCATAAGAAGAGAACGGGAGAGAAAACGTATTTTTCATATATGCAGGACAAGCCTTTTCTTCTTTAACTACTTTTATACAATAACATGAGGAAATTTTGAATGCGCTTATTGCATAGAGATGTAGAGTTTGACTTCAGTGGTACGTAAGAGGACAGGTAATCGCAAATATAAATCTCATTACTCTCTTATTTACATTATACCGTTTCTTCGACAAGAAATTATCAAAGGCCAGGCCGAATTTCCTATGATAAAAAGTCTACGTTAACAACACGCACCTTGGCTACTCCTTAGTATCCGCCTAGAAATCTTCTTCTCGTTACTTTTTCCTCATTTGATGAGGACCAGTCTCAGCTTGCCTCCTTTATGCACAAAAGGAATTCTGGGTGATTCGGCCGTTCCATGACAAGGGAAGACCCCGATTCTCATTTCATAGATTTTCTTATGAGTGTGGAGCCACCCAGTCCTACCGGAAAAATGCAGCATCGATTGAAGATTTTAGGTTTCAAAACTTGCTCAAATTGTATCGGTAGGTCCTGGAATTCGTCCACAGAAAGGCCAGAGAGACGACTTCTCTGGTGCTGTAAACCGCCATGTTTAAAAGCAGAGCAATTTAGGCGTTCCAGTCTGCATGAAATCATCTCTCACCTCTGTCTCGAGAAGACCAGACACGCACGGTTCTTACGTTACGTTTATGCCCCTGTAGAATCAACCGAAATCTCAACTCCTTGTCAAAAGTTAACCAGCATCTTAATAGTTTTGGTAGGTTACAATACTCGTCACATTTGTTGGAACACCCATCGCCGTTTCCCCCTTCATGAATGGGGGAAGGGGGATGTGGTATAAGCTACGATCTTGTAACAGGATGATTCTGACTATTCGCCAAGTGTTCCAACTA
>NC_090874.1:35009968-35014968 GCF_036669935.1 Montipora foliosa
GGTCTTGAAATCAAGCAAAAAAAAAACGAAAACTGGATTGGCAAGATGTTGAAATTGTTGAAAAGCTGGCTATTGAACTTGACCTAACATGTGACAATCTAAAGTGACCTAAGCTTGGTCAGTAGGCCATTTCCGAGTTCATGTCTGCCTCCTCTTCAAAGCGAGTCTAAGTGCGAAGTTTTTGTGATGGTAATTAGTTCTACTTTACATATGAATGAAAACTAATTTTCATAACAAAAACTTCCCACTTAGACTCGCTTTGAAGAGAAGGCAGACATAAACTCGGAAATGGCTTATTTAACTTTGAGATGGAGGAATGCATGGGGCAAAACAGAGAACATCTTGAACCGGTGTCCAGTCCTCGGAGACCCAGGGGCAGATTACGGAAGCAAGCAAGTCTAAACCGGCGAAAGAAAATGGCGACGAAGAAAAGCATTTTCTTTTGCCCATTTAGACTTCCCTTGCTTCCGCAATCTGCCCCTGGGTTGCCCAATTCCAGGTGCCGTTATTGTCTGTGTATCTCAAAATTAAGTTTGCAATCATGTTACTGTTACTTTTTTCTAATGTGAAAAACACGTACTGAACCTAGACTAAAAATAAAATCATAATAAATTTACAAATCGTTTTTCATAATAAAAAACATGGGTCCAGAAACCAGAAACAGTCCAGGTGCCAGTTTCTCGAAAGTCCCGAAACTTTACGGGCCATTTTCAGGTGTCACAATTCCCTCTGTATCTCAAGAACGGGGAGGATTTAAGTTGTCAAACTTTACAGTCAGTTTGCTTTTTGTTACCTTGAAATCATGTTTAAAAAATCGGCTTTCCTGAACATGCAAGCGGTTGGCAGGTCCACAAATGGCTTTTCGGGCCTGAAAAGTTTTTGGGACTTTCGAGAAACGGGTCCCAGAGCACCTTGGTGTAATGCTAGTGTTAATTGCCAACTCTGTCAGGTACCATAACATGGTTGGTGGAGGAGAAAGGGTTTTTAGCACACTGGTGATAGTGCTGATCTGAGAGACTCCTCATCTATGAAAGGTTTTTTGCACGGCATCCCTAATTAGAAGAGCATTTGTGCTTTGCTTAGTTATTATTAGTATTATTTTAATGATTATTATTTTATTTTTATATTGTTATTATCTTGGTATTTTATTATTATTAATATCAGGGACAGATCCATGGGGGTTACCAGTAATAGGGTGGCTAATTTCCTATCTCCTGACCACGGTCATGGTAACCAACTACGCTAAGCGCAGAGTGAAGTTGCGAATTGAAAGAACGAAGTTTCAATTTGTCTTCATTGATTTTTGACTTTTGAAAGCGAAACTTCACACAGTGTAAAAATATTCCTGACCAATTCAATTTATTGTACATTTGTTGACAAGTTGATGAGACAATGCATACATCCCAGCCATTTTCCAAAAAGGAGCTCTATAGGAGGATTTTCAGCCACTCACAGATAAAATTCTTAGGTTGAAACACAATTCAATGAGTCTTGCATCATTTTGGAGACTAAGGCACTAGTTTGCAATTTGTTCATTGATAAGACGATTTACAAACAAAAGTAAACAGTGATTGTCAACAGTCACATGACCACCCACCCTGCGAGCAGAGCCTCCTGTCTTTTTTTTTTACTGAGGAGGCAATCTCGTACCCAGAGTCCTCGGGCTTTTTGGCCAGCGGGTGAGCGCCCGGGGAGACTCTGGGATAATCGACTCCATTTTCCCAGAAACCGTGGGTTCCGGTCTTATTACGTATGCTTGAGTTTAACCGGAAACAGAAATGAGAAAACCGAAAAACAGTAGAAATGGCGGGTTGAAAGTGTTCGAGAAACAAGAATTTTAGCCTTACACACAAAGAAACTGGAGAAATGATCATTGGCTTGCTGTAAGAGCAAGTGAAGATGAAACCTCTGGCGCTTTCGGTGAGTGTAGTTTTGGTGTTTCAGCGTACATTCCATCGTTCAGCATGCCATCGTGCAAGCAACACGATCGACAAATTTTCGTGGAAACGACACAAATGTCCTCTTCTACTACGATTTGATGTTTCCGTAATTCTGAATGGCTTCGACAAGACCTTATTCCACGGATTTCTCCTCAAAGAGACTGATATAATGTTTTCGCAAGGTACTTTTGCAACAGCACCAGTAATCAGTTTTTAGCAGGGTGGGAAAATTCCTGTACGGTATAAGACGTAATTCAAACCTCGTGGTTTTTAATTTTGTGATTTAGATATTTCTTAGGTAGAAAAACACAAACAGCACTGAAACTAGTTTTAGATTTTGAATCTCCCCTCAAATTCTGGGGCTTCCGAATTACTTACCGTCTTCCTGTAGGACTGCCATTGTTACTCAAGCGGCCAATCAAAAATATAGTTCAAGTCGATTATCCCAGAGTCTCTCCGGGCGCTCACCCGCTGACCAAGAAGCCCGAGGACTCTGGGTACGAGATTGCTGAGGAGGAGAAAAGAAGGCTCTGCCCGAATCGCGTCAACTCTTTGAAGCCGCCGCAACCCGAGCTTCTGGACTAGTCAATCTTGTTTTCTCTCGTCAAAGCGGTTTTTCCAGTGCGAGCGTCTGTTTGGTGACAAAACCGATGCTTATAATTGAGCCCGCTGTACCATGAAAAACCAAGATGGCGGCGAGATTTGACATATTAGGCTAGGGTTCGAGACTGTATCCTGGCAACATGCAGCGCATAAATAAAGATCTTACTCGATTCATGCAGAGCCTTTCTCGAGAACGCCAAAATCAAGCAAGCAAAAGAAAGGCTCTGCTAGCAGGGTGATGACCACCCCTTACAACCTCCAAAAAAGGTCAGCCACTTTTGAGAAGTTTAACTCCCAATAGTGACCAACATCATTGCTTATGAGAGTTTGTAAAATGATCACTGAAGGGAAAATGCTTTCATCTGTTATCACTCTCTCTCAACTAATTCTTTAAGGAAATGTATGAAGATCAGTATGAGAATTTCTAAGTGGATATTGGGGCTTAAAGGGTTAACATATTACGATATATATCAAGAGATGACACATTTTCCTTAAACTGTATTTATAGGAAATATAGGAGTTTTATAGGATCCTACAAAATAAATAGGAAAAATAGGATCTATAGGAAGGCTGGGATGTATGGACAATGTGTAAAATAAAAACGTGACTTTTCCAGTTTTTCTTAATAGTTTCTTCTACCTTCTAAAAATATAATTTAGAAATAAGTTAAAATGTTATTCACCAGCCTTGGTCGGTCCGTATTGGGAAAAACTGTGCCCTCTGTCTAGAGTACGAGTTGAAACAGAGTATTTCTATTTATCTACTTTTTATTGTACTTTTATTTTTGCTGGAACAGATACTGTTTACCTGACAAAGTCAAAATGACAGCCTCAGCAATCTGGACTTCTGTCAGACAGTGTACATACAGTACATATTGATAAATTCAACAGAAGAGCATATAAGTATGGTTATACAAGTAATCTCATTACATACATACATACATACTTTATTTAAGGTATCATAAACAAATGAATACAAGTAATACCCTAAAAGGAAGTTTAAGAGGTTAACCCTATGTAAATAAACTTCCAAAATAAAAATCAAAAATATATGTTTATAAGTGGAACCTAAGAAATACACATGTATGATTTAAGAGCTATTTTAAAACGTCTCAAATTTCCTACCTCAACAACATTGGCAGGCAGGTCATTCCATTCGCGAATAATTTTAACGAAGAATGAATATTTATAACAATTACAGTTCGCCGATTTAACTTGTAGTTTGTAGTTATGATTGGACCTGGTACGTTTTGAAGCGAACTCAAAAAAGTCACGAAAACAAAGACTATTCAATCCAAATACAAGTTTATAGCATTCAATCAAAGAAAAATATAGTCTTCTGTCAGTCAACTGCGACCAACGCAACAGTTTACAGCGATCTTCATATGACATCTCTCCCCTTCGCTGGCCTAAGGCCAATCGAGAAGCTCTTCTCTGAACTTTTTCTAAGAGAACAATATTCTTAACCAAGTAAGGGCACCATGCAGGGGAAGCGTACTCGAGGATTGGTCTCACAAGAGCCTTATACATTGTGGAAAAGATTTCTTTGTTTACAGAACCGATTGTTCGCTTGATTAGACCGAGAACTTTATTGGCCTTATTGACCACCTCGACAACGTGTAAAGTCCACGAGAGATCATGGGAGATTGTGATGCCGAGGTCTTTTACAGTACTCACTGAGCTGAGACGTTCTCCACGCGGTACGAGGGAGTAATTTGGAACAGATTTATCACGATTATGTGTCACTCGCATAATTTCACATTTGTTCGCGTTGAAGTTTAACTGCCAGGTCTCAGACCAACTCTTAAGGTGGAATAAGTCGGACTGAAGAATGACTGTGTCTCTAGCTATGTCAGAGATCTCTCTATAAACCTTGGTATCATCCGCATACAGTTTAACCGTTGATAAAATTCCGGATGAAATGTCATTTACATATAAGATAAATAAAACAGGTCCTAGGATTGTTCCTTGGGGTACACCTGATAAAACTGGAGACCAGGACGAGCAAGTACCGCGTATGACGACGCGTTGCATCCGGCCAATTAAAAAATTTCGAAACCACTGGAGAGCGCTGCCGTCGATACCATGACGCTCGGGCTTGAAAAGAAGACGCTCATGCGGTACACTGTCGAACGCCTTGGAAAAATCAAAAAAGGCAATGTCGGTTGGCTTTCTGTTGTTACGTGATTTCGCCCAATCATCGTAACAAGAAAGAATCTCCGAAAGCGTTGATCGACCCTCCATGTAAGCGAACTGGTTCGGGTTAAAAATATTTATGTTTTGCCAAAAATCCATCACTCGAGACTTAACGATTTTCTCCGCAATCTTGCACACTACTGATGTTAATGAGATCTGGCGATAATTATTCCTGTCAGTCTTACTGCCTTTTTTGAACAAAGGTGTGATATTAGCGAGTTTCCAGAGATGTGGCAGTTTGCCTGTTGAAAATGATTTGTTA
>NC_090874.1:35019968-35022468 GCF_036669935.1 Montipora foliosa
AGCAGTGTCTTCTGCCATTTTGCTCTTCTTTGCCTTTTTTTGTTTTCTGTTTGCCTTTTCTGCTTCATGAGCTTTGCTCAGCTCTTTACTCTTTCCTTCCATGTGTGCAGCCTGCAAAAACGGTTGATGACTTAATCAGAAATTAGGTGATATGTAAAAGTAAGACGACTCAAGCCATCGATTATAGAACAGTATTTGAATGTAAGGATCCTGGTGAAACTCACCAGCTTCCGTATTTCACTTCAATTTGCCAGCAGGTTTATAACACAGGTCACTTGTTACAGGTCATTGCCTTACCTAATACCGGTACTAACTAAGCAACCCAAAACCTTTGAATTGGCTAACCTTAGCCCTAAACTTCCTTCTTAAGCCTAACAAGGCCTATAAAGTTTAGCATTAGTAAAGGTTTTGTAATGAGTGACCTGTGAAAATTGACCTGTACTTTGAACCTGTCAATTATTTAGTACTTTTAGTCTGAGGGATTTGGAGATAACAGTAGTTGCCTTTAATGAATACACGTGGTCCTACATCCGCATAACCCCAAAATTTAGCTACTCTTATTGAAAACCCTGCATACAATGTTGTAAGGATGAGCCTCAACCCTTGATCCACTCTCTTGCAGGTTTCTGAATACTATTTGCAGGCAGTTCAGGAGAGTTTTAATTGATGTCTTGGTTGAAGGCAATATGAAAAGGATAGGTGGAAATTACCCTCTGCAGGAATGTTGCTAGATTGAACAATCCAATAAGGGCAGTAAAAACTGTCTGGTGTCTATAACTTCAGTTAACTTCTACTCAGTTATAAATGGAGGTCACCATCAATGGTCAAGTGAAGTACCTAGCACCTCCTAGGAAATCAAGCTCCAATTTACAGTATCCTTGGAAGACATACATGTATTCTGTGTACCTACCAAAGTTGAACTTTTCCTTGAAAGTAAGAGAACATCATCACAGTTTATTTGGGATCTTTTGGCATGTCTGCCAAAAAAATAATGAAATGTTTAACAAAATGGGACTTTTGAAAATTCTATTCCATGAGAAAAATTTAAATACTGAGGCAGAAAAATACAATCAGGTCACAGAAATGCTACAAAAACAGTCAGTAAATAATAATTATTATTATACACCATTACTGGTGACATATAATAATCATATTATTACATGATGTGACAGTCATAATCCTTTGCAACCTTTTTTCAGTGCCAATTTAACATTCCTTTCATGAGCACTTTTGGTTCAATGTACTTTCAACATTTTATCGTCCTAAGCCTTGGTATAGAGTACAACTGGCCATGTATAGAAAAACCAGGACTAACACCCAACGTTATAATTTTTTCATTTAACAAAGGAAATTTTAACTCTGAGAAAATCAATATAATAATTGGGATTTAAGACATTTTGTTGCCAATGAAACACAATAAGATTGGATCCAAAGTAACTGGTAATAGTGCTGTAAGAAAGCTCAATCAGCATCTGTTACAACATGATCCATCAATCAAGTATCATTTAAACTTACTTGGCAAACAGTTCCAGATCTGTTGCAAATGACTCTAAAAAACACAAAAAACCATAAATAATTTTGCTGTTAGACTGCTTTGGGGGTCCTTTCAACAAGGTAAACTGAATTTTGCCATCACTAACACAGCTGAAGAATAGAGGGGAAAATGGATTGGGGTACTGCAGATTGTGCTGGAAGAGTAACTGGAATATTTTATGCAATGCAATGATGTCAAGAGATGCATGTAATTTGATGCACACCTACTTTTGATATGCAACACTAAGGGCGCTTTCCATTTGACAGAACTGACCGGCCAGACCAGGCATTTGGAAGGACTAACTCTAAAACGCCTTCAAATTAACATTCTGCGAGGATGATATACACTGCGGGAGAAGAAAACGAAGGATTATCATGCAAGTGTTCCTTCAAATTGTTTCATTTTCTATGCAAACTGATGGGTCTGGCCGGCCAGTTCTGACAAAGGGAAAGCGCCCTAAGTGTCTTTTTTAGCATAATAATAATGATAATAATAATAATAATAATAATAATAATAATAATAATAATAATAATAATAATAATAATAATAATGATAATCCCAGCTAGTCATTGTAGTAAAGTACAGCAATGACGCAGCCCAACTAGGTCAAATCGAAAGCAAACTATGGCACCTCCGGCAGATGTCCATGTATGTATGTTGTAGTAGTAGTAGTAGTAGTAGTAGTAGTAGTAGTAGTAGTAGTAGTAGTAGTAGTGGTGGTGGTGGTAGTATGGTAGTAGTAGTAGTTGTAGCACTTTATTTACCCACATTACACTCCTGGGTTCAAGACTCATTTAAATGTGAATGTGCTAAATAATTAAGAAAATATAAGTAAAAGCATACAAATTTATCAAATACTAAGCTTACGTAGTATAAGTAACTCATGCAATAATACCCTAGAATGTAGATTGGGAATTAACTAAAAGTACAACATGTACAATTTAAAATACGCAGATATTACAGCAG
>NC_090874.1:35032468-35046724 GCF_036669935.1 Montipora foliosa
TTTCTCTTCTCCTTTTTCTTGTAAGTTTATTCGAAGGCATCATCTCTTTCCTTGCAAACAATGTGCCGATTTCATCGAAAAGTACAATAAATAAATCATGCTTGGGAGAATGCCACGTACTACCAACGCGCGAACCGCGAGGATACGAACGAAACGGTTACTTTAATTTTCAGACGAGTCTATTTTGCGTTTTTTAATCCTATTCACCAGCGTGAAGATGCCATCAGAAAGAATCACCTTGTAACAAATGGTGGACAAAATGTTGCTGATACATGGAAAGTGGAAAGACCAAAATCATTAGATCTTACTCAAGATACCAGCTACTTTCTGGCAAAAACTATGGTATTTGTCTCATAACTTGTAACTTGATCATACTCTTCCCCTGCTGTGTTTTTTGTTGCAGTGTGTGTTGTCTTAAACCAAATCATATCTTTATTTAGCTCATTTTAAGAATAATAAACAATTAGAGTGCTCTAAAGAAACGTAAGTACATCAGAAGTGCAATTCCGTTTATCAAAATTGAGTTCCAGCTGTTCGCACGAAGCTGCCGTAAATGCTTTTTATCCAAAAAGACGCTTCATAACATTTTGTTGGTGTTATCTCACTTGCGTTCTTTTCTTCCACCGGTTCGGAGTACTTTTCTTTTTCTCGTGGGCTTTTTGAATTTAGGTGGTAAAAGCTAAGTTTAGGAAATTTAGGAAAGAAGTGTGTTATTAAAGTCTAATTATAGCTTGTTTTTGCTCATCTTTTTCTCTTGCAGCATTCAAAGCCATCCACATACGATCGAATAAATCATGTTGTCGAAGGATACAATCAAAAACTTCATCGAGATGACAGAGAACACGCCAAATCTCGAGGTCTTCAAGTAAATAGTGAAGTAAGCATATTTTAACAGTGATTCACTTTGCTTCCTCGTTTCTTAGGAAACCTGTTCATATGACAGCAAGTCCTGGAAACTCCTTTATGGGGATTTTTTATTGTGCTACGCGTGGAAAGTGCGTCTTAGTTACAAAAAAATACTTTTTCACTCAGATGTGATTTGTGTCAGCAGGCGATAGGAGTGTACGATTTCCAAGGTCCATGTCGCGGCATTTGAGAACCAAGCTTTTTAGGAGTTTTTCAAAAAAGTTTCGGCAGGATTGCAAGAGTGACCATTCTAAATCCTAATGGAGACACCTGGGCAAAACTGTTTCTCTTAAGACCAGACATAAGCGTGTAATCTTTTCTCTTTTTTCTCTACAGGAGGTTAGAGTCTCAGTTCCCTCTTTATCCTCGTCGCAGTATGGCCATCCACGGCTCACGCCGCTGGAGTTCACAGACCGGAAACACGTCAGAGTGGAAATATGCAAGAAAGACTTCCTCAGACTAGGAGGGACAAACATAGGGAATACAAACTAATGCTGTGCAGTAATTGTCCATATAGGTAGAATATGATGGAGAAAGATACCCTGGGGTGTGCGAATAAACGTACAAAACGTGGACGAACCACTCAGTGCCATGCAACAGTCGTCTGGGATCGAAAGCAGCTGTGTTTTCAAACGTACAGCAACAAATGCTGGCCGAGCGCTTCTGTTTGATTCGTGTTTGGGTCCGCCATATTTGGAATTTAAAGGAAAGGCCTTTGTCTTACCTCCGCCTAACTTATTTCTGCACCGCCAATTGCTATTATTTTTTGAATAGAATCATTATAACGGTATCATGTTGCTAATTCATTCTACATTATCTCAATATCCTTATTCAATTTTTCTCGCCATTAAATTGGCGTTCCTGTTTGAGCTTGGTCGTCTCAGATAACGTCATGTGTCGCTGGTTAAGATCTCTTCTTTGAAATTTTACTAGTATTTTTTGTCAACATATCGATTTTACATTAAGTTTCCCATTCGTTGTACTCACTAAAGCTTATACATGACTAGCCCATGTGGTATCTGGTCGCTTCGTATCTGTCGCCGCATATGTATTATAGAAATATTAAAAATTAGTGTAGTCTATTAAATTTTTAATCATGAAACTTGTATCAAGTGCATTTTACTTCACTTCCTTTGTTTTATAATCCTTGAAGCCTTTTTCTCGTTAATTATTTATTTCGCCAATAATCAAAGTTACAAAGCTTTGGACATGCGTACATACAATCTCGTTCCCAGAGTCTTCGTTCCCCTTGACCAGCGGGTCGGCCCGCTGGTCAAGGGGAACGAAGACTCTGGGAACGAGATTGGCGTACATATAGAGTTTTTTACGTGACGTCACGGCGGCCATGTTGGTTTACCAAAACAGTAGAACGGCGGCCATGTTGTGTACCCAACGAATTCTCTGGGAATTGAGCTCTATTATCATGCAAACGTTTTCCTTTGCTTTGGTGATAAAACAAAGTTACTGATCACGTGAGTGAAAACACGCTATACAAAACAGATTCTGACATCCAATTAAATTTAATTGAAATATGTAAATCAAAAAGTTTAATATATAAGGGTGTGAATCATCATCGAGCACCTTCCTAGAACTGCACCTTCAAACGGCATATTCAGGACTTTGATCAAACAGATATTGGATATATGCTGACTAATTGCAACTGAAAAATCCGGGTTTCGGGAGTAGAACCCCTGGTTGATTTTCGTCCCGAAATTGTATCGCATGGCTTTCAAACCAAATCCCAAGCAAAGCCTAGAGATGCTTGAGATCACTTAGTGTTGTGAACTGAGGGTAACGTCAACACATAATTTGCTCCCTTGGTTTAGCCACGTCACACCATTTGTCATATGATGGTGGTAAGGTGGAGATCGCGTTTTACGGAAAATAAAACGCTCCTTTCACAATTCAGGAATTACCGTACACTGGGAAAATCACTGTTTACAGAGAGTAAAACAGTTATTTCTCGTTTCACGGAAAACTGATTGCAAAATCACGCTTCACGAATTGTGAAAATTAAGATTAACGAGGAAAACTAGCTATTTCACATTTCACGGGTAAGAAAGTGCCCGATCACGAGTCATGACAGCAGTCCATAATAGCCATTACCTCCCTCTAATATATCTCAGTTTCATCGGCTCGTGATTAGTTGGCTCAATGGGGCTGCCTGATATTATATCACATGTTGAAGGCCCATCGAGAAAATGTTTGCCTCCTGATCATGAACAATCTCTTCTTTGCATTCACTACGCTTCTCAGTGTCATTTTTGTTCGAAGAAGAAGAAGAAGCATTACGTCTAATGTCAGCATCTTCACATGACAAACAAAAGAATGGAGATGGAATATATAGCATCCAATTCATAGCCATAAAATGGATAATGGACAACTAACAACTCATTCTTGATGGCTTAATGCGCAATTCGTAACCGTTTGGAAGTTAAGCCGATAGACTTTGTGAAACCGGTGCACGGTTCTATAAAGCCAAGTGAGAAATCATTTGTCATTTTAGCCCGGCTTACATTACAGAAAATGTTTGGCACGGCTCGTGTGATTTTGGGCCCACGTAACTGCTGTTGGAGACATGCGCAGTTCAACTATAATCAAGAACGTTCGCGTGATTTTGGTGGGGAATGAGCCGCCATCTTGAAACGTACGCAAAAAAAACCGCTAGCCTATATGAATTAAGGCTCAAACTTGGCCTGTTAAAGTGTTTACACCACTTGTTCTATCCGAACCGTGCCGCTTTTCTCAGCACTCGTACCATTTTCACCCGTGCTCGGACTACCTCGCCGAAGGTCCCAGCACGGGTAAAAATTTTGGTTCGGCACGGATGAAATTTGGTACGGACAGGTTGTTTACACTGCAAATTTTATCCGAGCCGAACCCTTTTTTTTTTTAAACCTGTGCCAATTTCACCCGAGCCGTGCCAAAAATTTTCTGTAGTGTAAACCGGGATTTTGTGAGTTCAACCTCGTATAGGATATGGAATTTGAAGCGAAAAGACTATATAAAAGTGTCTTCCTTTACTAAACATATACCTCGGGTTTCGAGAGGGAATGAGGGTCTGATCCCTGATTGCAGCTTTTGCACTTTCTACCGAGGTACGTTTCCACAACCAAAGTTTACCTCTGATCTATTAAACGCCAGATGCTCCCATCAGATTTCAATTTACATTATTCATAGCCTGGAAACGCGGACGTATACAAAACATGGACCCCAAGTTGATGGACCACCCGTGTAAACCCGGTCCATGGACTTTCCCTCTGGACCACCCTTCATTTTGTCAAGAAGAAGAATCTTTAGACGTAAGAGAGAAGTGATCCTCAAACTTATCTGGACCATTTAAGCAGGCGCTCATGAAAAGTAGCGAACAACTCTCACGGACCGATCTATTTTTAGACTACCTTTTACGCAAAAAACAAAGACAGTTCCAGTTCGGTGATACTATGACGTCAAGTTAGTTTCTTGTGAAAAGTCATCGGTCTCCTGTGGGAGTCAACCCAAAACTTGAAACGTGGTGACAGGAATAAAGGGCTGTTGTTCACTCCTAGTTATGGGCTACCGATTTAATTAAGGCAGTTGTCTCTTGTAGCTAGGCAAGGGACCAGTCAAAAAAAAATTGTTTAAGGTGATTCCTTACTAATAGAAGTTGTGATAAGATTTTCTTTAAACTTTTCTCGATTGTTCCCTACATTATGGTGACTCGAAATGTGCAATTGAAAAAATAGGTCACCAAGCTCGTTTGGGAGATATAACTTGCTCAAGTTACTCATTTAATCATTGCGACTTCATCTATCAAGGACAAGTTTGTTCCATCAGTTCACGCTACGTTTCGCAGGAATATGAAGCACAGCTTTGACGTAATTCTTGAAATAACAAAACAGGTGTATTGTATTGTTCAAAAGGAATAATTTAATGTTTGTTTTATGGCACAGGCACACGTCATGAAAAGGCACTGACCACAAATATTCCTCGGGTACGTGATCTCATGGAGACAATTTTGTGTCCACGAGTGATGGCTACGAATACTTTTTTCCCTGTAAAATTTTTTTTTTTAAGCACAAAGAGGAGGGGTAAGAGAATAAAATTATGCCAAAAAAAAGATAGGTCACCAACCTCGTTTAGGAGAAAAGAGGAAGCAAACCGGGCTTGACCCCTCGACAACTCGTCTCCCCGACAGCGCGGTTCACTTTCACTCTCGGACTGAAATGACACTTTCGCATCAGCAAGGCTATCACTCGCCTTTTTTTGCGAGAGTCTACAAAGTTTTCCGTTTTGCTCTTTACTGCTGTGCTCTAAAAATGGCTATTCTTCTTTCTAGCGAACTTTCCCGCTCGAAATGTTTTTGGCCACGTTCGATATATCAATATTCAAACATGGCTACGAGTCTTTATGATTAAATTTAAACATTGTTTCGTTTAGAAATCTCCTTCGCGACATGTGACAAAGAAAACAGAACTGAGCCGTGAAATTTGACCATAAATCCTTTTAACCATGAATGCGAATAAGGCCTACGCTTTTATGCGCAGAACAGGATGAAACAGCTGTCCATGGCAGCCAATTGACTGAGTGTAATAGTTGTGCGCATCCGTGATGTATTGGCCGCACCAGAGTGGTGTTATGGTGTGTCAAGTTGTCAACTACTTGTTTTTTTTTTTATAACCAGAACTACAGTTCTGCCGCCATTTTTGAAATTTTAAGGTGAGTGTAGTGTCCTCTTTACTCACAAGTCAGCCACTGTGTATTTTTTAAATCGTAATTTTTATTTCTCGTGAATTTAGTCAGTAAGGGTTTCAGAGGGGCGTCAGGAGAGGGTCAGTGGTTTGCGCCAAGTGTTTGCGCCCGACCACAAAAGATTTCTCGAAAGACTGGGATGAGCCTCGTTTTTAGTTAACCGTTTGGTAATTTACTACATGGAATACTGGACACCAACCAGACCTTTTCCTATCGGTCGTGCGAGCAAAAATGGTTAGAGAACATTCAGTCATTCGCAATCCTCTTTAATCCTCAGCTTTCTATGGTTCAAGTTTCTTTTTAAAGCTGTCAAACAAATTTTACTCCTTGCAGATGTATTCGATGGTAATATCTGCTTCGTCCATTTAGGTTAACGTACCAAAACAGCGCCGCACTTATTGCAAGGCCAAGAAATGCCGGAAACACACACTACATAGAGTCACTCAGTATAAAACGGGAAAGGCCAGTCTTTACGCCCAGGGTAAGTGTGGGAAATTAGTCCCTTTTAGGAGCTGAGTTTGTGGAAGATTTTTTTGGAATATTTCGACAGGAGAAATGTAGTCCACTCATAGTTATTTTCTTGTTTTGTTCAGGGAAACGCCGCTACGATCGTAAACAGTCCGGTTACGGAGGTCAGACGAAGCCCGTTTTTCGCAAAAAGGTGAAAGGCAACGCTAATGTATAGCTTCATGTAACCCACATTTACCTTATGAATAAGGAATCGACAAGCGTTTACGTTTACACCTGTACTTTATTATTTTTGAGAGATGGCAGGGATGGCGCAGTGGTGAGAGCACTCGCCTCCCACCAATGTGGTCTGGGTTCGATTCCCAGATCCAGCGTCATATGTGGGTTGAGTTTGTTGGTTCTCTACTCTGCACCGAGAGGTTTTCTCCGGGTACTCCGGTTTCCCCTCTCCTCAAAAACCAAAATTTGATTTGATTTGCGTTAACTTGTTAATTTCAATTTACGTTGTCCCCGATTAGTGCTCTACGGCGCTAGAAGATTAGACACTTAAATAAAGTTCCTTTAAAAGGTTCCAGTGCGTTTTTCTGTGTGTGAAAGAGAGGAAAGAGAGGACAGTTCCCTTTTCCGGACTTTTGAGTTTTTTTTTGTTAAATCAAAGCCTAAAGTATTGTCTAGTGTATTCTAATTAATAGTATTTTCCTAATGACTTGTCACTGATTTTCATTCTCCGATTCCTCCGCTTATTATACAACTGTTTGCGCCCGAGCAAACACAACCCCTAATAATGACAACGCAGAAGACCACAGTAACACTCGATTATAGTCACACTCTAATGGACACTCTCGTAAGCAGACAGCCCTACTTACAGACACTTTTTTCAATTCCCTATTTTACTCTCCAGTCAATCTCTGTATTCACACATTCCTGTAAGGGGACACTCTTGTAATCGGATGCTGGCACTTTTGATAATTTAAATTGGATTTTTCTTTTTTTTTCGCTCTCTCTTAAGCGGACACCCCATGTATAATAATTATTATTAACTCTTGGCAATGAAAAATTTGTCTTTGATTTGCAATTCAAACGAAACTATGACCTTTGACAGAGCAACAAAACAGTGAGGTCAGTTTTGTCAAATCTCCATTTGTCCATGGGAAAGCAAGCTATCTGTTCGTTTGACATGAACTAGAGTCCAATTAAGGAGTAGAGGACGTTTTTTGTGTTTCCATAGCCTCATTATAACACAAGGGGAAGTTGGGAGAATTCGAGACAGTTATACAAACCCGAGATGCAGTCGTGCAGGAAGGGGGGTGGGGGGGGGGGGGGGGGGGGAATGGATATTTTTTGGAACCACACAGTACATTAAGCCGGCAAATAATTTTTCGATACAAGCCTGTCATATGTCAGGCCAGGGACAAGGTTTGACCTGACATGTGGCAGACCACTTTATAAATTGCCCTGGGCCAGGGCCTTGTTTGTTTTTCAAAATTAAGAGAATTTCCAACTGAGATTGGAGTTTTTGGGGGAATATATACGCCATCTCCTAGAGACACTGAAGACTTGCTGAGCTGAGCTCCACATTTGAAAACCACAATTAAAACGATTAAAACAAAAGATAGCCACAGTTCCACGATGGTCGTCACACAACGTTCTCATTTGCATGTTTTCGCAAAATTGTTCTCAATGTTGCTGTGTTTTAAATCGTAAAATTGGATTTGATCCCTTAACATCCGAATAGAATTGGCTGACAAGTTCCCGCGCAACATGAGCAAACAAGCAAATGAGAATGTTGCGTGACTGTGATGATCATTGTGGAATTCTGCACATTAATTAAAATGCGATTTTAAAGTGTGGAGCTCAGCGAGTCTTCAGTGTCTCTGGCAGTTGGCATATATTTCATAAACTGCAATTTTTGGAAAAACAAAGCCAGATGCTTGCAAAAATCAACTTCCATTTTAAAGCACAAAAAAGCAAAGTCTGATTTGTTGCTTCCTTTTTTTGTCATTCTTGTCGAACAAAGTACATTTGTACAAATCCTGAAATTTTTCAGCTTTTGTTTGTGCAAACGCAATAATGTTAACTTTTCTAATTAAGTTGTTGAAGTTGCAGGGAGGAATGTAATTCGAGTCCCTGAAAACTGGTCATAAAATCCTATCAGTCCGATGAAAATACAAACAACATGCATTTGTTGAACTGTACTCTTGTTGATTCCACAGTAGTGGAAAGAAAGTGCGAATTATACATGGGTAAATATGGTACATTGTAGTGTGATGTAATTTAAGTCAAACACCTCACATGAACTTTGAAATCCAAATTGCACGAATATGGACTGGATTGTCCACATTTTCAGCAAAGCCTTGCCGCAAAATGATGTGAAATGCAAGCTTCAAATGAAAACAAATCAAATGAAACTTAGCTGTTATGCATTACAGTGATACATTAAAAGGCCACCTTTGCATTTGGCTTTCTTGAGTGAAAATAGTCTTTTAAAATCTTGCATTGTAACAGAAGACCTCATCTAGCGTGTCCAGTCAGACTGCTCGTTTGCCAGTCAAAACCTCAAAATTACTGGACAAATGTCCAATGATCGGCGCTTATTTGCAGGCTTGATACGTGCAACGTTGCTGGCACAGCAACCTGACATACTCTTAAATTCAGTTGACTCGATGAAATTTCAAAGTGCAGTTTCTGCATACACTGACAGTACAACAGGGTTTGAGCTAGGATTTGATCACTGGGGGGACAGTTTGTCCCCTTGGCTAAAATTGTGGGGGACATTTTCATTTTTAGTGAGACAGTCAATTTTTTTTTCAGTTTTCTTACGTTCAAACATAGAAACAGGCAAGCCAACAAAAGCATATTTTATTTATACCTGTGACTTGTAATTAAAAGAATTAATACAACCAGAAAAGTTAAGGAAAAGGTGTCAAAACTTTTTTTCTGTTCATATTTCAACCAAGAATCAATGACTATGCTTTATCCATGTACTCCAGATGCAAAAAGGGTTTTTTTTTTTAGATTTCAGACAAAAATAGCAGAGCATCGCCTTCTTCTCATAGCGCAACCAAGTGTAATCTCGGAACCAAGTTTTCTAGAAAGATCGTGATTTTGTTGGTTTCCTTTTAGCCTCATCTGTTTCTTTCCTCATTAATACACTGTTATTTTTTTACCTCTGATTCAATCTGGCTTCCATTTAAAGCGACAAAGCTATCTATCGTACGAATACATTTTCACTGTGACAATTCCCAGATGTGTCACGCTTTGTTGAGCATGAGACCTACCGGTACATGTCCAGTAGAGCGTGACTGAAAAGTATTAAAATGCACGATAACATCCCCCCCCCCCCCCCCAGTCTGTGTTTCAGCTTGTAATTCTTGTACTGAACTGTATTTCTTCTTGTGTGCTTCCTTCTGAGCTTTCCCCCAGATTTTGAAGGGGACAAATTGTCCCCTTGGTTGTTTCTTCAAGGGACAATATCAGTGCGGGATTGGCAGTGGTGCGGCCTAGCTCAAACCCTAGTACAATATTGACACTTACCAGGTTTTGACTGGAAGCGTAGCGGTGTAGCCACATAGCCAGCTAGCCCCTCCTTTCAGGATTGTATTTGGAGTGGAACGGTATATAGCAGTAACACTGTGCCTGTAGATTACTAATATTAGCTTTCTACATTTGTGCTCTTGTCACTTTCATGCATGCTTCACAATAGAGCAAAGCACGGTAAATCCACAGTAAGTCTCACTCCCAAGGGTGAATGGGTGAAAGATTACAGTTGAACTTGTGGAGTTTTCTAAGTTGGTTAGCTGTTTAACAATTAATGTCACTTTGTAATTTGGTGTATACTCATGGCAATGGTGGACTTCATCTAACATGTTTAATCTTTTCTAAACTGGTACAGTGTATTTCAATTTAATTGAATGTCAGACTGCACTTGAGCACTTCGATTGATCACTGGCTAGCTTCTCATCTATAAACTATTTTGCCCATCCCATAATGCAATATATTTTGAGGGGTTCTTTACTCTTAAGAATGTATCATGCTTCAGTGAACTGGATATCCATTGTTTGAATGCAAATAACCCCCCAAAATGAGCTGTATTGTGGGATTTGCGAAAACAGCAAATGCTGACTTTTATTCACAGATTCTCATCCCTCTTTTTTATGGTTAGGCAAAAACAACAAAGAAAATTGTCCTTCGTCTGGAATGCACAGATTGCAAATACAGGAAACAAGTTGCTCTCAAAAGATGCAAGCATTTTGAGCTGGGTGGAGACAAGAAGAGAAAGGTAACATCATAGTGCTTTAGTGTATGGATGGGAGTTTAGCTGCAAACATACCGTAAACGTCCATGTATAAGCCGCATCCGTAGATAAGCCGCACCCCGAATTTAGAAGTGCAGATTTTGGAAAAAAATGTAATACAATAAAGTTTGAAGTTCCAGTAACGTTCTATTGCTATAAACCAACAAGAACAAACAATCAAGGTTTCACCATAAAGTTCAAATTCCTTTGATATTGAAACAAAACAAACGAGTGCTTAGTAGCCAAGCTTTAAATGTGGGGAGGAGTCTGGGCCAGGGCCTGGGTATCATGACCACATCTATAAAGATGTACTGGCAATAGGCGAAAAAATTCATGCAGAACAGGAGCTTGATAATGCAGTCAACAAATTTGCCGAGAAGGTGGTCAAGGACAACGAAACAGTCAGCCATTTACGGCGAATTTTGTGGTATTTTATCGCACGTGGAAGAAAGATATGCGTGGAAGTGACTGGCCAAAAACGTCACTGCAAACATCTGTTCAGAGGAATGGAGATTCCTTGTAGGTTGGTGTTTACTTGTTCGAGTAAAGCAAAAATTAATCGCTTGAAAGAACTCTTGGAGAGCAAGATTCGCCTATAAACACTCGAAGACGCAAACAGCTCCTTTAGGGGCCACCACTCATTAAAAAGTCAATAAACAACAGCAACATGCTCTCAGTTTCTATGTTTCTTTAGATCTTAAGAAGTTGTATGAATATTAATTAGGTTTTTTAAAACTCCAAACACAGATGCAGGGCTCGAAATTAACGAAAAAATCCACTCGCATTTTGCGATAAGATACGAAAATTTAGTTGCAATTTCGCAAATTTTAGTCGCAAAATCGCTGCACTGCATTGTGGGTTTAGCAAAAAAAATATGAGCCCGCAATACTTGTGTGTAAAGAAACTGCTGAAAATGGCGAATGATCGAAGGAATGGAGCTGTGCACGTACACTGTAATATCGCAGCTAAATTACTCTACAATTACGCTATCTTCAGAGAAAATTCACAGCGAGAAAACAAATAATTTTGTTTATTATTGTTATTTATTTTAGCAAAATTAGCAGCAAAGTGGCAACTGCTAACCCTTTTGTTTCAAGAGAGCGAAGGTGTCAAGAAGTCGCAAAATTGCGACTTCACCAGATATTTTAGTCGCAAAGGGAAAAATGTAGTCGCAAATGCGACTGTATTGGTCGCAATTTCGAGCCCTGAGATGTATCCATGGATAAGCCGCACCCTTGATTTATGGCTTCAATTTTGTGAAAAAAAGGTGCGGCTTATACATGGACGTTTACGGTATATGGAATCGTACCGGTACTTCCCTGGGAGACGATTCCAAATTTGGTCACTGAGATTGTAACATTTGCAATATATATATTTGACTTTCTTTTTTTAAGGACGCTGTCTACTAATTCAAAGGTATTTTAGTGTGGATAACTGACTATATGGGAAAAGCAGATCTTAACAAATGTTATTGAAATCCAAAAGGAGATTTGGGGGTAATTCCAGTTAGAATTGTTACTAACACTTACTTGAGAAATATTACAGTCTAAGATGTAAATCAGCTAAGAAGCATTCTTATATTATTTGTTTTCTCTTTTAGGGGCAGATGATCCAGTTCTAATTGTAATAAAATTTCTTTTTTGTCCCAAATGTGTTTGTGTTATTTAATTCCCTTCAATTGATGATTTCTTCTGCCCTGGTTATGTGAAACACGTGGGGTCTATGTTGGTCAACAGGGTAAACATAATAATGAGCAAGGGGACACTTTGCAAGGCTTATTGACCTCCGCGTGCATCTAATTATGTGCATTTCTGGACATGTAAATTATCTTAACAGGAACTTTATACATCGTCAACAAAATTAATGTGATATCAGTGTTTTATCAATAAATGGCATATTTTATTGACAGTTTATGATCATTGTTGATAGAATAGGCAATCTGACATTTACTTGTTATAAAGTAACAAATTTCACTCCCTTAAAACTGATGTTAAATACATTGTTCTCATTCTTTCATCAAGCAATATTGAAACAATCTGAAGAGGTGCTGTTTGACACAGGCTTAATCTAAAATTAATAGCCTTTAATTTGTTCTCCATTCACCTGACCCTTAAAAAAATTTCTGTTGATAAGGCAATATGCAAGTTTTGCACATCATCTGTGTCACGAGGAATTTATTTCACTTATTTTTTGCAAGTTTGTCGATTGTTTTGCTCATATGATCAGTAACCTTGTTTTTCCACGGAAACAAGAAATTGCATGACAATGCAGGATCAGTTGGGTACACAAACATGGCCGCTCTGACGTCAAGTGAAAACACACTATGGTGAGCCAACGTTCATTCCTCCTTGCTGGTACAGGCCTTTTGGATTTTTATTGCCTGTCAAAGAAAGGCAGACTTTAAAAACTCCCGCAACTTTTTTTTGCCATAGTGTTGGAATGCTTTTGTTCCAGGACCAATGGAAACAAAAGATAATTATCAAGGCATGCAAGTGGGTCCCGGAAAGAGGCCATTGCAAAATGAGGTGTTGACTTGGGCCCGGTTGTTCGAAATCCGATTAACTTAAAGCGTAAACTTTTGTTTCATGTTTTGTTGCTTGTTTTTGTTTATCAAGATTGACTTCCTCTAAGTGTAAAGTTTTGCCGAATATCAGCATTGAACAGCATTTGGGAGAAGAGAAATAAACTCCTTGGTTAACTTTTAATCTGGATTAGCATTAATCGGCTTTTGAACAACTGCTCCCTGAGGTATAAAAGGAGAAGGTTATAGATTTTCTGAATCTGAAAGGTGACAGGCAACTATCCTGGATGTGAGAAAAAAAAATTGCAAGGTAAAAGACTACTCTGGCAAGGGAGTCTTGAGCTTTTCACAGGGCAGCATTTTCTTGGAGCTGGGAGGAAATTAATTACCTCCAGTAACCAGGGCTCAAGAGACCATTTTGGTATTAAAAAGAAAAAAACAAAGGACTGCCCAAGGTGTACATGTACAGCTTTAACTCTTGTAGACAGCTGAGAGGACTGCAAATAGGTACATGAGTAGCTTTGGGTTCATGTTTAAGTAACTTACAGAAAACAGCTTGCATGGCTCTGGTTTATCTCCTGGGCGAGAAATCTGTTGGGATGAGAACCTTTGAAAATGCTTGTTTTATTGAAGGAAAGAACAATCTCTCACTGGAAAGTAAGGAAAAAAACCCAAAAGTATTTATTTGCCTTTCCTAGAAAATGGCTTTCATCTTTGGTCATCATCTTTGTTTATAATAAATTGCTTATCAATCCACAATCCACATTTAATTGGGCTAAAGAACATTACATTACAGACACAATTTGTGGACGGCAATGTAAGTTTCTCGAAAGATGGAAAATTTGCCAATTTATTAGTTATCAACATTAAATTTTCTATTGAAAAATAATGTTGAAAAGATCAGAATTAAATAAAGAGTGAATCTCTATATTCAAAAATTTCCTTTAAAGGCCAAAAACATTTTCAAACATTTCGATAAACCTGGCCTCAGGTGACATTCATTTGTAGTTTGGAAATAGAGAAATTTTCGTCTTTTGAAGAGAAGCCTTTTGTTATGCATAAAAATTGCTAACAGCTCATTCCTGTTGAATGTTGATAAGAATAAATTATTATTACTTCAAATCATCTGAGGGATGGATGCTAACTTCCACACCTAGACTTGGTAGAAAGACCCATAATCATATCCAGTGTTGTCAAAGGACAAAACTCCCTCATGGTGGAACCTTAAAATATTTCTTGCAATACCTAACAGCTTCAACCCATTCCTCCAGATGCTGTGCCTCGTGTCGAATCCTAGTTCGATCATCACAAACTGAGATAAGGCCAGAGCAAAACA
>NC_090874.1:35046824-35086824 GCF_036669935.1 Montipora foliosa
CACCTTGTAACAAATGCGTGGACAAAATGTTGCTGATACATGGAAAGTGGGAAAGACCAAAATCATTAGATCTTACTCAAGATACCAGCTACTTTATGCCAAAAAACTATGCGTATTTGTCTCAGAACTTGTACACTTGATCATACTCTTCCCTTGCTGTGTTTGGTTGCAGTGGGTGTTGTCTTAAACCAAATCATATAATTTATTTAGCTCATTTTAAGAATAATAAACAATTAGAGTGCCCCCTCTAAAGAAACGTAAGTACATCCGAACGTAAGTGCAATTCGGTTTTTTACAAATGAGTTCCAGCCTGTTCCCACGCAAGCTGCCGTAAATGCTTTTATCCAAAAAGACGCTTCATAAAATTTTGTTGGGTTATCTCACTTGCGATTCTTTTCCTTCCACACCGCTTCCGGAGTACTTTTCTTTTCTCGTGGGCTTTTTGAAATTTAGGTGGGTAAAAGCTAAGTTTAGCGAAATAATTAGGAAAGAAGTGGTGTTATTAAAGTCTAATGTATAAGCTGTTTTTCGCCCTCATCTTTTTCTCTTGCCCAGCATTTCAAAGCCATCCACATACGATCGAATAAATCCATGTTGTCGAAGGATACAATCAAAAACTTCATCGAGATGACAGAGAAACACGCCAAATCTCGAGGTCTCAAGTAAATAGTGAAGGTAAGCATATTTTACAGTGATTCACTTTGCTTCCTCGTTTCTTAGGAAACCTGTTCATATGACAGCAAGTCCTGGAAACTCCTTTATGGGGATTTTTTATTGTGATACGCGTGGAAAGTGCGTTCTAGTTACAAAAAAATACTTTTTCACTCAGATGTGATTTGTGTCAGCAGGCGATAGGAGTGTACGATTTCCAAGGTCCATGTCGCGGCATTTGAGAACCAAGCTTTTAGGAGTTTTTCAAAAAAGTTCGGCAGGATTGCAAGAGTGACCATCTAAATCCTAATGGAGACACCTGGGCAAAACTGTTTCTCTTAAGACCAGACATAAGCGTGTAATCTTTTCTCTTTTTTCTCTACAGGAGGTTAGAGTCTCAGTTCCCTCTTTATCCTCGTCGCAGGTATGGCCATCCACGGCTCACGCCGCTGGAGTTCACAGACCGGAAACACGTCAGAGTGGAAATATGCAAGAAAGACTTCCTCAGACTAGGAGGGACAAACATAGGGCATACAAACTAATGCTGTGCAGTAATTGTCCATATAGGTAGAATATGATGGAGAAAGATACCCTGGGGTGTGCGAATAAACGTACAAAACGTGGACGAACCACTCAGTGCCATGCAACAGTCGTCTGGGATCGAAAGCAGCTGTGTTTTCAAACGTACAGCAACAAATGCTGGCCGAGCGCTTCTGTTTGATTCGTGTTTGGGTCCGCCATATTTGGAATTTAAAGGAAAGGCCTTTGTCTTACCTCCGCCTAACTTATTTCTGCACCGCCAATTGCTATTATTTTTTGAATAGAATCATTATAACGGTATCATGTTGCTAATTCATTCTACATTATCTCAATATCCTTATTCAATTTTTCTCGCCATTAAATTGGCGTTCCTGTTTGAGCTTGGTCGTCTCAGATAACGTCATGTGTCGCTGGTTAAGATCTCTTCTTTGAAATTTTACTAGTATTTTTTGTCAACATATCGATTTTACATTAAGTTTCCCATTCGTTGTACTCACTAAAGCTTATACATGACTAGCCCATGTGGTATCTGGTCGCTTCGTATCTGTCGCCGCATATGTATTATAGAAATATTAAAAATTAGTGTAGTCTATTAAATTTTAATCATGAAACTTGTATCAAGTGCATTTTACTTCACTTCCTTTGTTTTATAATCCTTGAAGCCTTTTTCTCGTTAATTATTTATTTCGCCAATAATCAAAGTTACAAAGCTTTGGACATGCGTACATACAATCTCGTTCCCAGAGTCTTCGTTCCCCTTGACCAGCGGGCCGACCTGCTGGTCAAGGGGAACGAAGACTCTGGGAACGAGATTGGCGTACATATAGAGTTTTTTACGTGACGTCACGGCGGCCATGTTGGTTTACCAAAACAGTAGAACGGCGGCCATGTTGTGTACCCAACGAATTCTCTGGGAATTGAGCTCTATTATCATGCAAACGTTTTCCTTTGCTTTGGTGATAAAACAAAGTTACTGATCACGTGAGTGAAAACACGCTATACAAAACAGATTCTGACATCCAATTAAATTTAATTGAAATATGTAAATCAAAAAGTTTAATATATAAGGGTGTGAATCATCATCGAGCACCTTCCTAGAACTGCACCTTCAAACGGCATATTCAGGACTTTGATCAAACAGATATTGGATATATGCTGACTAATTGCAACTGAAAAATCCGGGTTTCGGGAGTAGAACCCCTGGTTGATTTTCGTCCCGAAATTGTATCGCATGGCTTTCAAACCAAATCCAAGCAAAGCCTAGAGATGCTTGAGATCACTTAGTGTTGTGAACTGAGGGTAACGTCAACACATAATTTGCTCCCTTGGTTTAGCCACGTCACACCATTTGTCATATGATGGTGGTAAGGTGGAGATCGCGTTTTACGGAAAATAAAACGCTCCTTTCACAATTCAGGAATTACCGTACACTGGGAAAATCACTGTTTACAGAGAGTAAAACAGTTATTTCTCGTTTCACGGAAAACTGATTGCAAAATCACGCTTCACGAATTGTGAAAATTAAGATTAACGAGGAAAACTAGCTATTTCACATTTCACGGGTAAGAAAGTGCCCGATCACGAGTCATGACAGCAGTCCATAATAGCCATTACCTCCCTCTAATATATCTCAGTTTCATCGGCTCGTGATTAGTTGGCTCAATGGGGCTGCCTGATATTATATCACATGTTGAAGGCCCATCGAGAAAATGTTTGCCTCCTGATCATGAACAATCTCTTCTTTGCATTCACTACGCTTCTCAGTGTCATGTTTGTTCGAAGAAGAAGAAGAAGCATTACGTCTAATGTCAGCATCTTCACATGACAAACAAAAGAATGGAGATGGAATATATAGCATCCAATTCATAGCCATAAAATGGATAATGGAACAACTAACAAATCATTCTTGATTGGCTTAATGCGCAATTCGTACCGTTTGGAAGTTAAGCCGATAGACTTTGTGAAACCGGTGCACGGTTCTATAAAGCCAAGTGAGAAATCATTTGTCATTTTAGCCCGGCTTACATTACAGAAAATGTTTGGCACGGCTCGGTGTGATTTTGGGCCCACGTAACTGCTGTTGGAGACATGCGCAGTTCAACTATAATCAAGAACGTTCGCGTGATTTTGGTGGGGAATGAGCCGCCATCTTGAAACGTACGCAAAAAAAACCGCTAGCCTATATGAATTAAGGCTCAAACTTGGCCTGTTAAAGTGTTACACCACTTGTTCTATCCGAACCGTGCCGCTTTTCTCAGCACTCGTACCATTTTCACCCGTGCTCGGACTACCTCGCCGAAGGTCCCAGCACGGGTAAAAATTTTGGTTCGGCACGGATGAAATTTGGTACGGACAGGTTGTTTACACTGCAAATTTTATCCGAGCCGAACCCTTTTTTTTTTTAAACCTGTGCCAATTTCACCCGAGCCGTGCCAAAAATTTTCTGTAGTGTAAACCGGGATTTTGTGAGTTCAACCTCGTATAGGATATGGAATTTGAAGCGAAAAGACTATATAAAAGTGTCTTCCTTTACTAAACATATACCTCGGGTTTCGAGAGGGAATGAGGGTCTGATCCCTGATTGCAGCTTTTGCACTTTCTACCGAGGTACGTTTCCACAACCAAAGTTTACCTCTGATCTATTAAACGCCAGATGCTCCCATCAGATTTCAAATTACATTATTCATAGCCTGGAAACGCGGACGTATACAAAACATGGACCCCAAGTTGATGGACCACCCGTGTAAACCCGGTCCATGGACTTTCCCTCTGGACCACCCTTCATTTTGTCAAGAAGAAGAATCTTTAGACGTAAGAGAGAAGTGATCCTCAAACTTATCTGGACCATTTAAGCAGGCGCTCATGAAAAGTAGCGAACAACTCTCACGGACCGATCTATTTTTAGACTACCTTTTACGCAAAAAACAAAGACAGTTCCAGTTCGGTGATACTATGACGTCAAGTTAGTTTCTTGTGAAAAGTCATCGGTCTCCTGTGGGAGTCAACCCAAACTTGAAACGTGGTGACAGGAAATAAAGGGCTGTTGTTCACTCCTAGTTATGGGCTACCGATTTAATTAAGGCAGTTGTCTCTTGTAGCTAGGCAAGGGACCAGTCAAAAAAAAATTGTTTAAGGTGATTCCTTACTAATAGAAGTTGTGATAAGATTTTCTTTAAACTTTTCTCGATTGTTCCCTACATTATGGTGACTCGAAATGTGCAATTGAAAAAATAGGTCACCAAGCTCGTTTGGGAGATATAACTTGCTCAAGTTACTCATTTAATCATTGCGACTTCATCTATCAAGGACAAGTTTGTTCCATCAGTTCACGCTACGTTTCGCAGGACTATGAAGCACAGCTTTGACGTCATTCTTGAAATAACAAAACAGGTGTATTGTATTGTTCAAAAGGAATAATTTAATGTTTGTTTTATGGCACAGGCACACGTCATGAAAAGGCACTGACCACAAATATTCCTCGGGTACGTGATCTCATGGAGACAATTTTGTGTCCACGAGTGATGGCTACGAATACTTTTTTCCCTGTAAAATTTTTTTTTTTAAGCACAAAGAGGAGGGGTAAGAGAATAAAATTATGCCAAAAAAAAGATAGGTCACCAACCTCGTTTAGGAGAAAAGAGGAAGCAAACCGGGCTTGACCCCTCGACTACTCGTCTCCCGACAGCGCGGTTCACTTTCACTCTCGGACTGAAATGACACTTTCGCATCAGCAAGGCTATCACTCGCCTTTTTTTGCGAGAGTCTACAAAGTTTTCCGTTTTGCTCTTTACTGCTGTGCTCTAAAAATGGCTATTCTTCTTTCTAGCGAACTTTCCCGCTCGAAATGTTTTTGGCCACGTTCGATATATCAATATTCAAACATGGCTACGAGTCTTTATGATTAAATTTAAACATTGTTTCGTTTAGAAATCTCCTTCGCGACATGTGACAAAGAAAACAGAACTGAGCCGTGAAATTTGACCATAAATCCTTTTAACCATGAATGCGAATAAGGCCTACGCTTTTATGCGCAGAACAGGATGAAACAGCTGTCCATGGCAGCCAATTGACTGAGTGTAATAGTTGTGCGCATCCGTGATGTATTGGCCGCACCAGAGTGGTGTTATGGTGTGTCAAGTTGTCAACTACTTGTTTTTTTTTTTATAACCAGAACTACAGTTCTGCCGCCATTTTTGAAATTTTAAGGTGAGTGTAGTGTCCTCTTTACTCACAAGTCAGCCACTGTGTATTTTTTAAATCGTAATTTTTATTTCTCGTGAATTTAGTCAGTAAGGGTTTCAGAGGGGCGTCAGGAGAGGGTCAGTGGTTTGCGCCAAGTGTTTGCGCCCGACCACAAAAGATTTCTCGAAAGACTGGGATGAGCCTCGTTTTTAGTTAACCGTTTGGTAATTTACTACATGGAATACTGGACACCAACCAGACCTCTTTCCTATCGGTCGTGCGAGCAAAAATGGTTAGAGAACATTCAGTCATTCGCAATCCTCTTTAATCCTCAGCTTTCTATGGTTCAAGTTTCTTTTTAAAGCTGTCAAACAAATTTTACTCCTTGCAGATGTATTCGATGGTAATATCTGCTTCGTCCATTTAGGTTAACGTACCAAAACAGCGCCGCACTTATTGCAAGGCCAAGAAATGCCGGAAACACACACTACATAGAGTCACTCAGTATAAAACGGGAAAGGCCAGTCTTTACGCCCAGGGTAAGTGTGGGAAATTAGTCCCGTTTAGGAGCTGAGTTTGTGGAAGATTTTTTGGAATATTTCGACAGGAGAAATGTAGTCCACTCATAGTTATTTTCTTGTTTTGTTCAGGGAAACGCCGCTACGATCGTAAACAGTCCGGTTACGGAGGTCAGACGAAGCCCGTTTTTCGCAAAAAGGTGAAAGGCAACGCTAATGTATAGCTTCATGTAACCCACATTTACCTTATGAATAAGGAATCGACAAGCGTTTACGTTTACACCTGTACTTTATTATTTTTGAGAGATGGCAGGGATGGCGCAGTGGTGAGAGCACTCGCCTCCCACCAATGTGGTCTGGGTTCGATTCCCAGATCCAGCGTCATATGTGGGTTGAGTTTGTTGGTTCTCTACTCTGCACCGAGAGGTTTTCTCCGGGTACTCCGGTTTCCCCTCTCCTCAAAAACCAAAATTTGATTTGATTTGCGTTAACTTGTTAATTTCAATTTACGTTGTCCCCGATTAGTGCTCTACGGCGCTAGAAGATTAGACACTTAAATAAAGTTCCTTTAAAAGGTTCCAGTGCGTTTTTCTGTGTGTGAAAGAGAGGAAAGAGAGGACAGTTCCCTTTTCCGGACTTTTGAGTTTTTTTTTGTTAAATCAAAGCCTAAAGTATTGTCTAGTGTATTCTAATTAATAGTATTTTCCTAATGACTTGTCACTGATTTTCATTCTCCGATTCCTCCGCTTATTATACAACTGTTTGCGCCCGAGCAAACACAACCCCTAATAATGACAACGCAGAAGACCACAGTAACACTCGATTATAGTCACACTCTAATGGACACTCTCGTAAGCAGACAGCCCTACTTACAGACACTTTTTTCAATTCCCTATTTTACTCTCCAGTCAATCTCTGTATTCACACATTCCTGTTAGGGGACACTCTTGTAATCGGATGCTGGCACTTTTGATAATTTAAATTGGATTTTTCTTTTTTTTTCGCTCTCTCTTAAGCGGACACCCCATGTATAATAATTATTATTAACTCTTGGCAATGAAAAATTTGTCTTTGATTTGCAATTCAAACGAAACTATGACCTTTGACAGAACAACAAAACAGTGAGGTCAGTTTTGTCAAATCTCCATTTGTCCATGGGAAAGCAAGCTATCTGTTCGTTTGACATGAACTAGAGTCCAATTAAGGAGTAGAGGACGTTTTTGTGTTTCCATAGCCTCATTATAACACAAGGGGAAGTTGGGAGAATTCGAGACAGTTCTACAAACCCGAGATGCAGTCGTGCAGGAAGGGGGGTGGGTGGGGGGGGGGGGGGGGGGGGAATGGATATTTTTTGGGAACCACACAGTACATTAAGCCGGCAAATAATTTTTCGATACAAGCCTGTCATATGTCAGGCCAGGGACAAGGTTTGACCTGACATGTGGCAGACCACTTTATAAATTGCCCTGGGCCAGGGCCTTGTTTGTTTTTCAAAATTAAGAGAATTTCCAACTGAGATTGGAGTTTTTGGGGGAATATATACGCCATCTCCTAGAGACACTGAAGACTTGCTGAGCTGAGCTCCACATTTGAAAACCACAATTAAAACGATTAAAACAAAAGATAGCCACAGTTCCACGATGGTCGTCACACAACGTTCTCATTTGCATGTTTTCGCAAAATTGTTCTCAATGTTGCTGTGTTTTAAATCGTAAAATTGGATTTGATCCCTTAACATCCGAATAGAATTGGCTGACAAGTTCCCGCGCAACATGAGCAAACAAGCAAATGAGAATGTTGCGTGACTGTGATGATCATTGTGGAATTCTGCACATTAATTAAAATGCGATTTTAAAGTGTGGAGCTCAGCGAGTCTTCAGTGTCTCTGGCAGTTGGCATATATTTCATAAACTGCAATTTTTGGAAAAACAAAGCCAGATGCTTGCAAAAATCAACTTCCATTTTAAAGCACAAAAAAGCAAAGTCTGATTTGTTGCTTCCTTTTTTTGTCATTCTTGTCGAACAAAGTACATTTGTACAAATCCTGAAATTTTTCAGCTTTTGTTTGTGCAAACGCAATAATGTTAACTTTTCTAATTAAGTTGTTGAAGTTGCAGGGAGGAATGTAATTCGAGTCCCTGAAAACTGGTCATAAAATCCTATCAGTCCGATGAAAATACAAACAACATGCATTTGTTGAACTGTACTCTTGTTGATTCCACAGTAGTGGAAAGAAAGTGCGAATTATACATGGGTAAATATGGTACATTGTAGTGTGATGTAATTTAAGTCAAACACCTCACATGAACTTTGAAATCCAAATTGCACGAATATGGACTGGATTGTCCACATTTTCAGCAAAGCCTTGCCGCAAAATGATGTGAAATGCAAGCTTCAAATGAAAACAAATCAAATGAAACTTAGCTGTTATGCATTACAGTGATACATTAAAAGGCCACCTTTGCATTTGGCTTTCTTGAGTGAAAATAGTCTTTTAAAATCTTGCATTGTAACAGAAGACCTCATCTAGCGTGTCCAGTCAGACTGCTCGTTTGCCAGTCAAAACCTCAAAATTACTGGACAAATGTCCAATGATCGGCGCTTATTTGCAGGCTTGATACGTGCAACGTTGCTGGCACAGCAACCTGACATACTCTTAAATTCAGTTGACTCGATGAAATTTCAAAGTGCAGTTTCTGCATACACTGACAGTACAACAGGGTTTGAGCTAGGATTTGATCACTGGGGGGACAGTTTGTCCCCTTGGCTAAAATTGTGGGGGACATTTTCATTTTTAGTGAGACAGTCAATTTTTTTTCAGTTTTCTTACGTTCAAACATAGAAACAGGCAAGCCAACAAAAGCATATTTTATTTATACCTGTGACTTGTAATTAAAAGAATTAATACAACCAGAAAAGTTAAGGAAAAGGTGTCAAAACTTTTTTTCTGTTCATATTTCAACCAAGAATCAATGACTATGCTTTATCCATGTACTCCAGATGCAAAAAGGGTTTTTTTTTTTAGATTTCAGACAAAAATAGCAGAGCATCGCCTTCTTCTCATAGCGCAACCAAGTGTAATCTCGGAACCAAGTTTTCTAGAAAGATCGTGATTTTGTTGGTTTCCTTTTAGCCTCATCTGTTTCTTTCCTCATTAATACACTGTTATTTTTTTACCTCTGATTCAATCTGGCTTCCATTTAAAGCGACAAAGCTATCTATCGTACGAATACATTTTCACTGTGACAATTCCCAGATGTGTCACGCTTTGTTGAGCATGAGACCTACCGGTACATGTCCAGTAGAGCGTGACTGAAAAGTATTAAAATGCACGATAACATCCCCCCCCCCCCCCCAGTCTGTGTTTCAGCTTGTAATTCTTGTACTGAACTGTATTTCTTCTTGTGTGCTTCCTTCTGAGCTTTCCCCCAGATTTTGAAGGGGACAAATTGTCCCCTTGGTTGTTTCTTCAAGGGACAATATCAGTGCGGGATTGGCAGTGGTGCGGCCTAGCTCAAACCCTAGTACAATATTGACACTTACCAGGTTTTGACTGGAAGCGTAGCGGTGTAGCCACATAGCCAGCTAGCCCCTCCTTTCAGGATTGTATTTGGAGTGGAACGGTATATAGCAGTAACACTGTGCCTGTAGATTACTAATATTAGCTTTCTACATTTGTGCTCTTGTCACTTTCATGCATGCTTCACAATAGAGCAAAGCACGGTAAATCCACAGTAAGTCTCACTCCCAAGGGTGAATGGGTGAAAGATTACAGTTGAACTTGTGGAGTTTTCTAAGTTGGTTAGCTGTTTAACAATTAATGTCACTTTGTAATTTGGTGTATACTCATGGCAATGGTGGACTTCATCTAACATGTTTAATCTTTTCTAAACTGGTACAGTGTATTTCAATTTAATTGAATGTCAGACTGCACTTGAGCACTTCGATTGATCACTGGCTAGCTTCTCATCTATAAACTATTTTGCCCATCCCATAATGCAATATATTTTGAGGGGTTCTTTACTCTTAAGAATGTATCATGCTTCAGTGAACTGGATATCCATTGTTTGAATGCAAATAACCCCCCAAAATGAGCTGTATTGTGGGATTTGCGAAAACAGCAAATGCTGACTTTTATTCACAGATTCTCATCCCTCTTTTTATGGTTAGGCAAAACAACAAAGAAAATTGTCCTTCGTCTGGAATGCACAGATTGCAAATACAGGAAACAAGTTGCTCTCAAAAGATGCAAGCATTTTGAGCTGGGTGGAGACAAGAAGAGAAAGGTAACATCATAGTGCTTTAGTGTATGGATGGGAGTTTAGCTGCAAACATACCGTAAACGTCCATGTATAAGCCGCATCCGTAGATAAGCCGCACCCCGAATTTAGAAGTGCAGATTTTGGAAAAAAATGTAATACAATAAAGTTTGAAGTTCCAGTAACGTTCTATTGCTATAAACCAACAAGAACAAACAATCAAGGTTTCACCATAAAGTTCAAATTCCTTTGATATTGAAACAAAACAAACGAGTGCTTAGTAGCCAAGCTTTAAATGTGGGGAGGAGTCTGGGCCAGGGCCTGGGTATCATGACCACATCTATAAAGATGTACTGGCAATAGGCGAAAAAATTCATGCAGAACAGGAGCTTGATAATGCAGTCAACAAATTTGCCGAGAAGGTGGTCAAGGACAACGAAACAGTCAGCCATTTACGGCGAATTTTGTGGTATTTTATCGCACGTGGAAGAAAGATATGCGTGGAAGTGACTGGCCAAAAACGTCACTGCAAACATCTGTTCAGAGGAATGGAGATTCCTTGTAGGTTGGTGTTTACTTGTTCGAGTAAAGCAAAAATTAATCGCTTGAAAGAACTCTTGGAGAGCAAGATTCGCCTATAAACACTCGAAGACGCAAACGGCTCCTTTAGGGGCCACCACTCATTAAAAAGTCAATAAACAACAGCAACATGCTCTCAGTTTCTATGTTTCTTTAGATCTTAAGAAGTTGTATGAATATTAATTAGGTTTTTTAAAACTCCAAACACAGATGCAGGGCTCGAAATTAACGAAAAAATCCACTCGCATTTTGCGATAAGATACGAAAATTTAGTTGCAATTTCGCAAATTTTAGTCGCAAAATCGCTGCACTGCATTGTGGGTTTAGCAAAAAAAATATGAGCCCGCAATACTTGTGTGTAAAGAAACTGCTGAAAATGGCGAATGATCGAAGGAATGGAGCTGTGCACGTACACTGTAATATCGCAGCTAAATTACTCTACAATTACGCTATCTTCAGAGAAAATTCACAGCGAGAAAACAAATAATTTTGTTTATTATTGTTATTTATTTTAGCAAAATTAGCAGCAAAGTGGCAACTGCTAACCCTTTTGTTTCAAGAGAGCGAAGGTGTCAAGAAGTCGCAAAATTGCGACTTCACCAGATATTTTAGTCGCAAAGGGAAAAATGTAGTCGCAAATGCGACTGTATTGGTCGCAATTTCGAGCCCTGAGATGTATCCATGGATAAGCCGCACCCTTGATTTATGGCTTCAATTTTGTGAAAAAAAGGTGCGGCTTATACATGGACGTTTACGGTATATGGAATCGTACCGGTACTTCCCTGGGAGACGATTCCAAATTTGGTCACTGAGATTGTAACATTTGCAATATATATATTTGACTTTCTTTTTTTAAGGACGCTGTCTACTAATTCAAAGGTATTTTAGTGTGGATAACTGACTATATGGGAAAAGCAGATCTTAACAAATGTTATTGAAATCCAAAAGGAGATTTGGGGGTAATTCCAGTTAGAATTGTTACTAACACTTACTTGAGAAATATTACAGTCTAAGATGTAAATCAGCTAAGAAGCATTCTTATATTATTTGTTTTCTCTTTTAGGGGCAGATGATCCAGTTCTAATTGTAATAAAATTTCTTTTTTGTCCCAAATGTGTTTGTGTTATTTAATTCCCTTCAATTGATGATTTTCTTCTGCCCTGGTTATGTGAAACACGTGGGGTCTATGTTGGTCAACAGGGTAAACATAATAATGAGCAAGGGGACACTTTGCAAGGCTTATTGACCTCCGCGTGCATCTAATTATGTGCATTTCTGGACATGTAAATTATCTTAACAGGAACTTTATACATCGTCAACAAAATTAATGTGATATCAGTGTTTTATCAATAAATGGCATATTTTATTGACAGTTTATGATCATTGTTGATAGAATAGGCAATCTGACATTTACTTGTTATAAAGTAACAAATTTCACTCCCTTAAAACTGATGTTAAATACATTGTTCTCATTCTTTCATCAAGCAATATTGAAACAATCTGAAGAGGTGCTGTTTGACACAGGCTTAATCTAAAATTAATAGCCTTTAATTTGTTCTCCATTCACCTGACCCTTAAAAAAATTTCTGTTGATAAGGCAATATGCAAGTTTTGCACATCATCTGTGTCACGAGGAATTTATTTCACTTATTTTTTGCAAGTTTGTCGATTGTTTTGCTCATATGATCAGTAACCTTGTTTTTCCACGGAAACAAGAAATTGCATGACAATGCAGGATCAGTTGGGTACACAAACATGGCCGCTCTGACGTCAAGTGAAAACACACTATGGTGAGCCAACGTTCATTCCTCCTTGCTGGTACAGGCCTTTTGGATTTTTATTGCCTGTCAAAGAAAGGCAGACTTTAAAAACTCCCGCAACTTTTTTTTGCCATAGTGTTGGAATGCTTTTGTTCCAGGACCAATGGAAACAAAAGATAATTATCAAGGCATGCAAGTGGGTCCCGGAAAGAGGCCATTGCAAAATGAGGTGTTGACTTGGGCCCGGTTGTTCGAAATCCGATTAACTTAAAGCGTAAACTTTTGTTTCATGTTTTTTTGCTTGTTTTTTGTTTATCAAGATTGACTTCCTCTAAGTGTAAAGTTTTGCCGAATATCAGCATTGAACAGCATTTGGGAGAAGAGAAATAAACTCCTTGGTTAACTTTTAATCTGGGATTAGCATTAATCGGCTTTTGAACAACTGCTCCCTGAGGTATAAAAGGAGAAGGTTATAGATTTTCTGAATCTGAAAGGTGACAGGCAACTATCCTGGATGTGAGAAAAAAAAATTGCAAGGTAAAAGACTACTCTGGCAAGGGAGTCTTGAGCTTTTCACAGGGCAGCATTTTCTTGGAGCTGGGAGGAAATTAATTACCTCCAGTAACCAGGGCTCAAGAGACCATTTTGGTATTAAAAAGAAAAAAACAAAGGACTGCCCAAGGTGTACATGTACAGCTTTAACTCTTGTAGACAGCTGAGAGGACTGCAAATAGGTACATGAGTAGCTTTGGGTTCATGTTTAAGTAACTTACAGAAAACAGCTTGCATGGCTCTGGTTTATCTCCAGGGCGAGAAATCTGTTGGGATGAGAACCTTTGAAACTGCTTGTTTTATGAAGGAAGAACAATCTCTCACTGGAAAGTAAGAAAAAAACCAAAGTATTATTTGCCTTTCCTAGAAATGGCTTCATCTTTGGTCATCATCTTTGTTTTATAAATTGCTTACAATCCACAAATCCCATTTATTGGGATAAAGAACATTACATTACAGACACAATTTGTGGAAATGTAAGGCTCGAAAGATGGAAAATTTGCAATTTATTATTATCAACATTAATTTTCTTTGAAATCATGTTGAAAGATCAGAATTAAATAAAGAGTGAATCTCTATTTCAAAAATTTCCTTTAAAGGCCAAAACATTTTCAAACATTTGATAACCTGGCCTCAGGTGACATTCATTTGTAGTTTGGAAATAGAGAATTTTCTTCTTTTGAAGAGAAGCCTTTTGTTATGCATAAAAATTGCTAACAGCTCATTCCTGTTGAATGTTGATAAGAATAAATTATTATTACTTCAAATCATCTGAGTGATGGATTGTTAACTTCCACACCTAGAGGTAGAAAGACCCATAATCATATCCAGTGTTGTCAAAGGACACAACTATCATGGTGGAACCTTAAAATATTTCTTGCAATACCTACCAGCTTCAACCCATTCCTCCAGATGCTGTGCCTCGTGTCGAATCCTAGTGCGATCATCCAAACTGAGATAAGGCCAGAGCAAAACAGCTGAAATACAACATGATCATGAAGTTACCTATGACTCAGTTTACCCTGTTAAGCCTGGTTTCCACAATTATGGTCATTTGGATCGCCCCAGTTGTTTCAAAAACTGTTCAGAGCCGATTATAATTATGAAAAAAGTACCAGATGATCACTAACAACCCGAGCGACTCAGACAACCTTGATCTCTTGGATAGAACTGAGTTCTACCCTGATGATCGAGGTCGTCTCAGGCGAAACGACTGTGGCAATCACAGATGATCAAATGAAAACGAGCCTTTACCATCCAAAAAGTCCAGGCCATAAACTTGCATTGGCTTGATAGAGAAGGGGGCTTATTTAATTGAGCAAATACATAACCGGTACCAAATCGATTCCCCCTAAGGAACAAGAACACAAGTGGAAAAGTTTGGACAAGCATGTGAAGTTGGAGGTCATGTAGATCAGAAACAAATCCAAACTTCCAACCAGTGAATAAACCATTCCATGTCAGTCAACATGAAGTGTTTATAGTCGGGATTGATTGCTGAGTAATGTTGTCATATTACTAATTTGGTTGTAAAGAATAAGGGAGGGGGGGGGGGGGAGAAAGGAGCGCTTAATACCTTTTTTTCTCTGCAAAAAGGGGGAGCTTAATAATTAGAGGATTTTCAGTAATAAGAAGCAAGTAGATTTTGATGAGCAACCCCTGCTTTTCTTCCCACCTTCCACATCACCTGTCTCTAGGAATACAGATCAAAACATCAGTAAGTATCAGCCAGTTTCAACAATTTTGCATAAGCATTGTTTCTATTTGGGACTTCCAATGGTCCAACCCTCATGCATACCTTATTAATGGAAATAGTAGGGTCTTATGTGCATAACACAAGTGAAGAAATCACTTCATGCAGAACATGATGTCACTTTGAATTAGTTTCCTAATACTACCAGAGCATATAGATTCTTGGAAAATGATAAGGTTAATCACTTACTGAAAAATTATGTGCCATTTATCACTCCCTGTCCCATAAACCCCTTCACCCCTAAACCGGCCATACTTTCCGGTAGTAGTTTACTCTGTCTAACGCAAGATGATTTTACTCGTCAATGGGGAACCCCCAGGAGTCAATGGGTTAAACATAGCAAGAGATTTGTTGGCTAAGAAATTAAATGCAAAATTGATTGTGATGGACTCATAGTTGGATAAATCTAAAAAAAATACTGAGTAAATCACAATCCATTGGTTAACTCAATACAGTAATTGGCTTTTACTTCACTTGTCAGCGGGATAGTCACTTATTTCCACCCTTAAAACTACCATGGCTAAAAGGATACAACATAAGCAGCGCTCCAAGCTGCGACCGTTTTGGTCGCCATGGCGAGTAGAAAAAAAGATTGGCGACCAAAACTGTCGGGAAGGTCGCCAGTTTGGCGACCTATTTCCTGGCCATTTGATTATTTTAATTTACATCCAGACATACTAAGAAGTCTTGCGACCACAAAACTGCTTAGTGTCTTTTTCTTTCATAATTTCTGGCTCTTTAAAGTCTTGAAAAACATGTCATTCCTCGACTATTCGTTCGGAATCGTGAAATCGAGCAGCGGCCATTTTGATGCAAAGGAAGAGGGGAAACAGGGACTGGCCGACTACAAACATTACTCACCGCCTGTTGAGTGGGCATGACTTTTCGACGTGTTACCAGTCTTGGACTGGGTAAAAACTGGCCGTAAATGAGACAGAATAACTCTGGTTTGAATTAGGTCGGTATAAATGCTAAGTGAGCGGCAAAGTTTAGTCCATTCCTTTCCATCACACAAAAACTCAGTGAGTGTTTTGTTGGGTCTTTCTGCAGGCGGTACCGGAAAGCACTGTGTTTTGGTCACTTGGGATTAGTCTTTATTTGGAATTCTTTTGCTTTTTGTCTTTGGTTCTTTTGTTGTACCTCAGTAAACTCCGGTACCGACAGAAGCTGCCGTTTTGTTTGTGGTGTTTTGTTGCTCGGAATAAAGAAATTCAATATAAATTTTGCCAGCACGCGCGGCGTTCTGCACGCCTTTGGCAATTTTTTTTTCCGCGGAACTGTCAACGTTTCACTTGCGTTTGCCGTTCGGTTGACACAGGCAGCCATGAAGTTTCCGCAAGAACAGGTAAGCATATGATTTACTATCTGCATGGAGAATAGGCAATCTCACAAACAGTAGGGGCGATTCAAGGTTGAAACACTGAGCAATAAGAATATTCTGTTCCCACAGATCGGTAGTTTTTTGAGTCACACATTCATGTTTAATGTTTAATTACCGGTATGCGTAATTGTCTGGCACATAACCTAGCACATAAACGGAGTTAACAGAGGCATCGATCTAACAACGGAATATTTTGAAATGCGTCGGAAGACTCTAAAATGGATTTCTCTATACTTCAAAAGCCTGTTTGGTTAATTTGGAGCCTCCCTAAAAATATTTATTGTTCCGATATATCAGGGGAACTTTGGAAGTCTCGAAAGTTTAAGTGAGGGGCGTTTGGCTCATCACAAAATTTCAGCTATCTTGATGGCTCTTGTCCAAGCTTCGAGGACACGGAAAATTTTAGGGGACATTTTTTCTTTATATATTTAAGCTATACAAAGTGGGAAGCGACAATGCTCACAAGACCATGTCTGTTGGATTTAATATTTCCATTTTTTAAGAGCAATGAAGTTTTTCATCACACCATTTAGCCCAGGAGCATTGCCTTGTTAAATAGTGTTTGAACCATTTTCGGCAGTTGTAGCATGTATTAACATTGGTGACGTTTGTTTTTATTGCAACGAATGACTGTCATCAATGCATACCGAATGCAACAACGTATGAAATTATAAAGTTTTTCTCCAAAGAAACATTGTTTAAAATGATGTCTTGAGTGACGATCTCATCCTTGCATTGGAAATCATGCTATTCTTTTTCAGTGATGTCATGTGCTTGATAAAACGTTACCCTCTTTAATGCAGGTCAACCACAGCTTTGGTCTTTGACTCTCTCTGGTCGACTCTTTATCTCTTATTGATTTCCTTATCTTTTGCATGTTTTCCTTCCTTCTTTTGCTCAATGTCTTTTTTTTCTTTTATGTTTAAGGCGAATGGCTGGCCTCCCAGTAGGGTGAATGCAATGGCCACCAGACATAACGACTAATCCGTTAACGACAACGGTTCTTTGTTCTTTTTTTTTTTTCAAAACGGCCAGCGGTTTCCCTTTCATTTAATATGGCATCAGAAAAATGAAAAACGTTAATTTTTTTTTTGTTTTTGATGGCGACCAAAATCATATCCCTGGCGACCTTTTTAGAAGTGAAGGTCGCCAAAAGGCGACTTTCAAAAATTCTTAGCTTGGAGCACTGATAAGTAATCTCACATTCTTCCTGGAATGATTAGTCCATAGTTAAACATTCAGAAAAGTAATGGTTTGTTTTCCAGTAGTCAAGAGCTGAACTGTACCTGTGTTAACAGGTCCAAATTCTGTAAACCAAATACCAGCTGGCTCAGACACCTTACAGCGATCAGGAAGACCTTGAATGAATCTGTGCTCAAATTGGTCCTTTTTACCAAGAAGGATGTCATACATTCGTAGTTCGTACACACCTGAAAACAGTGAAAAAGGTTGTAAATTAAGGATTCTGAAGGGATCATTATGTTGGTGATAATTCTGTTTTGGCAAATTATGACATTTTAACATTTCCAAGCATAAATGACCCAATCAAAATTAAAATTAATAATTTTAGTAACCTTCAAGATCAAAGAAATTAGGTTTCAAAAATCTTGTTGAAAACAAGCAGCCCCTCTTATGGTCAGTCTGTGTCTGTATTAAAACAATATATACCCTCAAAAAACGTCACAAACCCCCACATCACCACTGGAGGTACCATTTGCCAACCCTTATCAAGATGAAATCTACACAAAGCCTGCTTTAAATATTTTTAAACCAAAAAAGTTAGAAGTCTTGACAGGAATTGATTAAGGAGTTCATGTGGAGTGTATCCCTCTTCTTGGGGTGTATCACTCACCTCCTGTTGACATAGGGGGTTTCACATCAAACCATGGGACAGCATTCATTACCACATTGTCCTGACGCAAAGACAAAAATCATTCTCAGTATTACATTTGTAAATATTAACAAAATTATATTTTACTAAGCCACTTTATATTATCATATATTAAAATTAATGGCTTAATTTGGCAAACTGAGTGAGAACTTGAAGAATTTTAGGTATAGGCTATACTGCCAATTTTGTCATCCTCTTCCTAGACGCCCATTTGGCTTGCTTGAGGATACCTAAACTTCAAGCCAGAATTCGAGCTAGGATCCGCACCAGGATTCCAGCCGGGATTCAAGCTAAGATGAGCTTTCTCCGCTATTTATTCTGGAATCTCTCGGTTAGGTTAGGTCTTGAATCGGTTAGATTAGGTCTATTTGCGTTGGTTCTAGTCTAGTTAGGTCTAGGGTTTAGGGTTAGGGTTGGGTTAGGTCTATTTGTGTTGGTTCTAGTCTAGTTAGGTCTAGTTAGGGTTAGGGTAGGTCTCGGTTAGGTTAGGTTAGGTCTTGGTTAGGTCTTGAATCCTGGCTCGGATCCTAGCTCGGATCCTGGCTCGGATCCTGGCTTTATTCTTAGTTTATCTCGGCTTGCTTTACCGACCTTTCTGCTGTACTGGTATCAATATGAAGTTATTCATCCTTTTGATAAGGAGTCCAGTTCAGGGCTAAGCAATTAGCCAATTGGCCTTTACCTGGGCTGATCCAAGTGACAAATTACGAAAACCTCCAGTCTGTGCATTGTTTGTATGGCTGTGATGAACATTATTATTACTGGTAAGTAAACCCATTGACCCCTGGGAGTGAGAGTTAACAGATTTACTCGTTAACCGGGGGCATCCAATGGTGCCTGAGGAGTGAATGGGTTAACTTCAATTGGGATAATGTCAAACGCTCTTCGTGTTATGCAATAATCAACATATTGCCTGACTGCGCGTAGTCAATACCCATGCTAATGAGTTAACCGTCATTTGTTATACGCATGCCCAGCAGGTGACCAGCCTCTTTAATTTGTAATCTTTGTTCAGCCAATTTTAAACTCAAATTCAAGTTCAGGTCTATTTAATTTACCATTATCATTACCATTACTATGTAATGTTTGGCTCCCCCATCCAACCGAATAAATTTTAACTCGATTACTACATGTAGGTTCATGGTCCAGCCTTTGTGCTACAGGAGTTGTAAACACACAGAGAAACTTTATTTATTTATTTTTCCTGGACTTCATAACGAAAGATTTCTTAATTTACATTTTGACTTTCATTGTACTTTTACTTTTCTTAGTCTGTTAATTAATCTGCATCGAATTTGTTTTGTATCATGAATCAATAAATTATTATTGTTACTGCTACGGTAATTTTTACTTTTCAACTTGTGCAAGAATTGACGAAGTTTTGATAATAACTTTCTGAAAAGTGTGAATCATGCATGTGGTAATAATCACAGAGAATTACTGAAGGACTGGTTCTGTAAACTGTATGATAATTATTGTAAAGGATACCTGCTTCACCAACATATTTAGCATTTTCTTGACATAATCATTGATCCAAGTTTGATCTTGAGACATGGCTTGTTTTGCTTCTGTTCTCTGTGCAAAGCTGTCTGCAAATGAAAAATGTCAATCAACTTTCTATTTCAATTATTACTAATCAGAGAGCAGACAAAATGAGTTGTAGAAAAGGCATTTACTGCAGGCTTTCGTGACTTGTTGACAAGGCTGCAAAATGAGAATCCATCCACAAAACTTACTAAAACAGACAGGTCTAAAGCACAGGTCAGTCATTCCACAGGTCAAGACTGGAACTTCCTGCTCTACTGATGAACAAATAAAGAAAAAAGTTTTCCCTAGACCTGAAACAACATTTTTGTGTTGTGATTATGGCCAAGAGACACTTTTGGTGTTGTTTATTCATCTGTAGCACAGTGACATGTACTGTCCTGTGACCTGTGTTTTAGACGGGCCGTACCAGAACCTAAACGTTCGATCAGGCCAAGCATGTTTTAAAATCATTACATTGTAAATAATAAACATGAAATTCAAAATACCATACTCCCAAATGTGCACAGCTTCATTAATCCCTCCAATATCAGTTGTCCAACAGCCATTCAGTTTTGAATATTTGCTTTCTGTCTTGAGGTGTACATATTCATTTGTTAACTTCAGGAAATCAGCTGCTTATAAAGATATAAATGTTGTCATGGTACAGAAAGACAAGACTGATGTAAAAAGACTTGAAAGTCTAACCATTTTGGGATGTAATTACAAAGGCTGCACTTTCTCCTCAGTTATTTTTATTTAAAAGACCCTGAATGTTGGTCCCGCTGGAGTCGAACTCACGACCTCCCACATGGCAGCCCGATGCTCAACCAACTGAGCCACCAGTGTGCAGTGGATTCATGATGCAAACTAACAAGCATTGGCAGGACGTGGAGTATTTGGACTTTATGGAGCAATAACAATTTATGGGGTGGGTAAAATTGAGGACTTTGCAGTGTGAGAGAGTATTTTATGGGCTGTCCCTTGCTCAAACATAGAAAAATACTACAGGCCTCGGTTGTTTAAAAGGTGGATAACGCTATCCACCAGATAAATCACTATCAAGTGGATAAACACTAGCAAAAGCAATAATTATCCTATGGATAGTGATTAAATATCCAGTGGATAGCACTGTCCACCCTTCGAACAACTGGGACCAGACATTTAGTAGATAAGAACGTTGTTCCCCCCTACCCACCCACCTCACACCTTCCCTGGCCTAAATAAACTGAATATGGCTTCTATTTAATGTAAGCTGTTTCTTGTGCTCCCACCCCACCTCCAGCCTTTCCAAGGTCAAAATTATTCACACTGCTCCCCCAGGTTGTTGTTGGCTTTCCTTCTACTAAATCCTCATAACCCACCACCCCAGAAAATACGTTTGGGGGGGACAGTGAGGATGGGATAAATGCAAACCACACCCTTATCCTCCAGCTAGCAGCTTCTCAGTGGGAGGAGGGGGAAGATCCTACCCTTCATAACCTCAATGTTTACATTTATCTACCTTCAGATGCGAAATGATTGTGATAAATGATTTTTTACCCTTACCAAACGCCTTGGGTTTAACATAGTACGTGCGCATCTCGTAGATTTTAGAGCCACTCTTTGGTACTTTGGAAGACTCACATAACCTGGTCGATGTCGAGAATCTACTGTGAAGCCACGATCCTGCAACTAAGCTTCGGAAATCCAGTGACCTTCTTCCTCTTAATACGATGGCAACGGCCATGGTTAATTAGCTAAAAAGACTACGTTAAAAAACGGCAAGACGAGAAAGGTAAGGTGGAGCGTGGGTGGTAGCGCGGGCTCTATGTTGATCACAGTGGAAGTTTGGGAACGAGAGAGGAGTACCTTTCGGCGCCGGTCCCAAAGCGATTTACTATTTCTTGTCCAAAAATGGATTTAGTTTCGGGCCCAGATCGACAAAGAACGATAGAAAGTGAACTAGAGATGGTTAAGAAATCGCTTAGTGAAAAAATAGAAGGATGTGAGATCCTGTCCTGTCACCCTGTAGCTGTGAATGTTCGAATCACGTAAGACTTAAATTGATGATTTTGAATTTTCTAATTTCTGATTTTTCAGAATTCTTTCTCTAAGCTTAAGATTATAATATTGTCACTCCTCTTAGTTCTTGCGTGCATTTTCATGTAGGAGGACGAAATTCAAAAGTGTTGTTGCGGTGCTCCAGTTTCCGGAGAAATATCCTACAAGTGCAGTTATTGTGGAAATAAAAAGTAAAACATTGTCTCCGAGGCTGTTAATAAAACTGACAGAGCTTTGCGATCAAGAAGCTAAAAAACTACTAGGAAGACAACAGGTAAGTCAAATTTCGTTTTTGGGACAATATTATCAACAATATTTGCAAGGGGTGCTCCCGGAGGATCATGGTATCTTGTGTTAGACAGCGGCGGGTTCAATTTGCAGGTCGCGGGTTGCAGGTCATTGTTTCACGAAAACTTTAAGTATCCTAAACATTCATAAAAGCTAACTTTAGGCCTAAAAACTTTTGTTTAGGCCCAAGGTTAGCTTTTATGAATGTTTAGGATACTTTCTGTATTGGTGAAACAATGACCTGCAACCCGCGACCTGCGACCTGCGACCTGCAACCTGCGACCTGCGACCTGCAGATTAGACCCACCGGTTAGACAGAGTAAATCTATGATGTCTCACTCCTAGGGGTCAGTGGGTTGATGCCACCACTTGGCAAGCGGACTGGATGGTCTCTCTCATTCTACAGGACTGAGTCAGAGTGCATGAATTTTCAATCAAATTTTTAAGTAGGGTCCACTGCCAAGAGTTGGCTCTAATACCCCCAAGAACTTCTACCAAAAAAATTATCATCCCTGCCCATAACTCTTACATGCATTGCAGGTAAAATTATGGCTAATTGGACAAACTAATAAATGTGTCATCCTGAAGACACATTTATCAGGGCTCGAAGTTGCGACCGATACAGTCGCATTTGCGACTACATTTTTCCCTTTGCGACTAAAATATCTGGTGAAGTCGCAATTTTGGGACTTCTTGACACCTTCGCTCTTTTGAAACAAAAGGGTTAGCAGTTGCCACTTTGCTGCTAATTTTGCTAAAATAAATAAATAAATGACAAAATTATTTGTTTTCTCGCTGTGAATTTTCTCTGAAGATAGCGTAATTGTAGAGTAATTTAGCTGCGATATCCCAGTGTACGTGCACAGCTCCATTCCTTCGATCATTCGCCATTTTCAGCAGTTTCTTTACACACAAGTATTGCGGGCTCATATTTTTTTGCTAAACCGCTGACAACACAATGCAGTGCAGCGATTTTGCGACTAAAATTTGCGAAATTGCAACTAAATTTTCGTATCTTATCGCAAAATGCGAGTGGTTTTTTTCGTTAATTTCGAGCCCTGTTTAATTAGGCAGCATCTTCAATGTCACACTCTTGCATACAGTTACTCTCTTTTTTCTCTAGATCTATTAAAATCTGGAACTTACCCCGGGGGGGGGGGGGGGGTGGTACTCGATGTATCCCTGGTTGGGGAGGTGCAGCGCGGCCCCTCATACCCTGACCCTGTTTAAGACAAATATCGCTGATTTTCCTACCCATTTTAAGACAGAATTCCGATTTTTGATATCCTGTTTAAGACATTTAACCCAGTTTAAGACAAAAATAGATAAATCGATACCCTGATTAAGACAAAAAATGATAAATTCGATACCCTGTTCAAGACAAAAATCCCGAAAAACATACCCTGGCTAGCCACACGTCCCCATTAAGCCCTTATATGACGCTCAAAATGTCAGCTTTTAGAATCTCTGTATGGTGGTCAATTTACATTACCAACTCCGTTGATAAAACCAAATTTTTGTATACTTCTTCCCCACGGACGCAGCACCACAGTTTCTTTAGAAACTGCCCCCTTCATTCAACATTAACAATGCCTAGCAGTGTTCAAACTGCCATAATTAGTCTTTTCAGCATTAATTCACACAAATGTGATGCCTTCAGAGGATCACTCCTTTGCTCCATACCAGGTGCCAGAGGTTATTTTTTTCATTTAGAAGAGGCAAATTCTGTGGCAAAGCCACAGCCACAAGGCGTGAAGTGCTGAGAGGAGAAAAGTAGTTCAGTTTTGGTTTTTCAGAGATATTTAATTTTCAAGGGGCCAATGGAGCCAGGGTATTCTTTCCGTCATTTTGAACACATGAAACAATTCCTTCCCAGGTTACTTCATGCTCTAATTAGACATCAGGTTGAGGTTTTTTTGGTTCAGCCCAAATTCTCAATGACAAGAAACTCTGCAAATACTCCCCTTTTTTATATACATATTTTATTTTTGTAGGCCGTTTCTGATTGAGATTGTATTTATCGTGGAAAACCTTGAGATTTCGAATTGTGAGACCGTGAGATGAGTCCAGAAATCGTGGTCTGGATGATGCCACTCAACTGCATTGCAACATTTGGTAAACAGGACTCTAATATTTACTTTCATTTACATTTTGTTGTAATTTTTGTTTTCCTTAGGTCATTCCAGTTTTGTCATTTGTACGGCGATTTCTTGACGAGAATCCATTAATTGCATGTTCTGAGGAGCTGCAATATATCAAGTCAAGATTGCTAACAGAAGTAGATCAACTCAAAGTAAAACAAAAAGCAGGAATTCTAAATATATGTGCAAATCAGGACAAGTAAGTGTCATCCCTTACAAATTGCTGCTTCTCAGAATTCACTTTTTTTTTCAATCAGGCATGAAAATGGACACCAAAGGCTTGCACAAACACTTACAGCAGTTACATTATTAGTGAACAATGGTTGAAGACTGATCCCAGCTAAAAGATAGAACTGTTTCACTCAATGTCATGTTTGCTTGATCACTGAGCTGAAGGGTATTGAAATCTGGGGTAGTGTCGAAAACAAAGACCTCGAAAATGAAGAACCACTTGAAAAAGCGTACAATTAAGGTTAATTCAAATGTTATTTTTGAAAAGTTAGTCCTACTGTAAGCAGATCTTAGGGGCCGATTACATGAGCTGGGATGGCCCGGTTAGCTGGGCTGACTCATTTAGCCGAGATCCCGGCACGTCTGAGAAAAAACACCAAAAATCAAGTTTCAGATTACATGGAAAAATTCCAGCCCGGTTAGCCGGGTAACCGTCGTTACGATGCCGCGATCCTGGCTAACCGGGCTGAGATTTTTTCATGTCATTGCATTCACTAGGACAGCCCGGTTAGCCGGGCCAGCGATTTCTAACCACATTACTCCACTTTAGAGCAAAATGGCCCACAGAATAGTCGTTTTTTTATGAAAATACAAGATGTATAAGATAGCAAACCTTTAAAATATATTATTGTAGAAGGATGAATTTTAATAGCAATTTAGCGAGACAAACTTCCCTCCACTTCTTCTTGTTGTTATTATCTTTTTCACATGACATATTCTAGATTCGGTCAGTATAAAGGGAGGACTGCGGACTGCGGCCTAGGTATGAAACAAGGACTGAGTTTTCAAAAACGGAGTACAGAGCAAAACTAGGTTTGTACTGGCCCAGATACAGATTTTAAAAAAGCCCTTGAGCACTCTAATATTCCGTGTGAAAATGTGCTCAGTTAAAACATCGACTGGGCTAGAGAAAGTAGGATTAGAGATTTATCACAAAATTGTACTTTAATCCATGAATTTAAAAAGGAAAAGGAAAGGAAATCAGCATCTTCTCTGAGGTCCTTCACATTTCTCGATTAGTAAACATAAAGCTGGTGACCCGCAAAGGATTTCATTTAGCCTGGTATTACATGACGTGAGCCAGCCCGGGTTGGACGAAATTCAGAATGTCATGTGAAAAATGATAACAACAACAAGTAGAGAGACGTTTGTCCCACTAAATTGTTATTAAAATTCACCATTCTACAATTTAAAGAAGCCTTATGGGTTGCTATCTTCTTTATCCTTAATTTAAACATAAAAAAACGATTATTCCGTGGGCCATTTTGCTCTAAAGTGGACTAATGTGGTTAGAAATCACTGGCCCAGCTAACCGGGCTGTCCCGTTGAACGCAATTACATGAAAAAATCTCAGCCCAGTTAGCCGGGATCTACCCATTCAGCTACTACAGCTTTGTAGGCCTAATTAGACCTAAAACGTTATTGCTCCCAATTCATTGAATTAAGATTAGGATTCAGATTAAGTCTGAGATTAGGAGCAGTAACTTTTTAGGCCTGATTAGGCCTTAGAACGATATTTAATCTCAAATCCAACCTTTGTTGGTTAGTATTCATTGTATGGTGGGGTCATACATGGTATTTTGGTGCTTCGTTTTGCAGTTTCGTTGTTTCGGTGTTTCGTTGTTCAGTAATGTCCAGTTTATACCCACTTCAAATTCTTTGTTGGTACCCAGTTTGCCATCTCAATATAAATCAATTAACGTAAACAATCAATCAATCAATCAATCAATCTGTCAGGTATTTTCTAGATGTGAAGATAGCTGTTCCTGATGACTATCACACAGCTGCAGTTCGGTGGGTGAAATTAACTCTATGGTCTTACACAGCTATGATAGAGAAATAAACATTAGAATCCCTCTTGCATTTTTCTGAAAGGTATAATAGTCTTCGAAGGTATTTGACTTTGAATTTTGTAAAGGGGCAATAAGCTGTGAAACATGTTGATTTTGGTTTTGTCAAATTATACATCATCTCACGAAATTAAAAATCATATCACCTCTTGTTTATATTAAATAAATAAATAAATAAATAACGGGGAAAACACTTTACAGTCATAGACTGAGAAACCTGTGGCCCTCACCTAAATTATAACAAGGAAATCAACTGGCGAAGACGTTTGACTTTGTAATTATGACCTCTGCATACTTTGAAGTTCTAATTTAAAATTCTAGGATTCAAAGTCACATCGCACACTGAAAAGGGCTGCTTTTCTGGTCCATATTTGAATTTAGCTGTTTGGAAATGTTGCAAATGTTATTAAAAGTTACAAGAAGAGTATTATTACTGGCACTAGAGAATGGTTTTTGTTGCTGAGCTCGAAACAATTTCATAAAAAAAACCACCCCAAAATGATTTAAAGACAGTATAACAACGGACTAAAAATGTGCGAAAGGAAAGCATATTTGCGTATTGCTTACAGCCTTTTCAGTTCATAATTGCGGGAACCTTGAGGAATCTAATGAGAAATGGCGGCACGGAGATTCGAATTTTATTTTTGAATACTGATATTATCTCACAAATACTCTCCTATCCCCAAGTGGCCATGTAATGTTCTGTTTATAATTTGTCTAGATACTGAAGAAATGTCCAGATTAAAACCTACTTGTTTTATTCATTTTCGAAATGGTAAAAAAGTGGTCATCAACTGCTAAAACGTGCAAGTTGTGTAAAACATCATGATAATGTCAAATTGAGTCATAAACATATTAATTAATGTATCGGTAGTATGGATCTGAGGAGAAAAATTATATTAGTTAGTGCAAAAGCATCTTACATGTATAAGGAAGAGAAAGCTCGCTTCATGTAAGTTACCTTTACAACACCTATATCCTCACATGTGACAGATATAGAAGATATTACATGGCCGCGTGGGGATACGAATTTTATCTTAGAGTGCTGCAAGTATCTCTCACGAGTGAGAGATACTTTCAGCACGAGAAGGTAAAATTCGTATCCCCAAGGGGCCATGTCATGTTCTGTTTATTACATAGATATTGATGAAATGTCTAGATTTAAAACAACTTGTTTTATGCAGTTTCGAAATGATGAAAAAGTGGTCACCAACCGCTAAGACACGCATGTTGTGTAACTTGAAACAAGATATGAAAGTTATGAAAAACAAATCATGATAATGTCAAATTTTGCAATAAAAATGTTAATGTAGTGGAGGACAATTATATTAAAGCACAAAAGTATCTTACAATGAAGAGAAAGCTCGCGTTTTATTGGCTAATCGTCTTGGTTACCATGACAACACCTATATCCTCACATGTGAAAGATAAAAATGATATGTTCACTGCGCGTGGTGAAGATATGATTTTTTAGTAAAAGGAGAAATCCTGGTATTTCATCAATATCTATATAATAATTAACAATTATTCCTCGAGCCCGAATGGGCTCTAAGTCAATAGCCCATGAGGGCGAAGGCCGAATGGGCTATTGACTCAGAGGCCATGAGGGCGAGAGGAATTATTGTTTTAGTAAACTCCAACTAGTTGGTCAAAAAAATATCTTTCGCTAGTTAAAGCTAGACTTTAATTGCTGTTTTGGTTTTCAAAGCCGGCGCTTTTCGCTACTAGTGGGCTATAACAAATAGCCTACTAGTAGCTCAACCAATCAGAACGCAGCATTGATAATAGACCACTAGTTGGATTTTACTAATAAAAAATATCTTCACTGGTTGCTGAGATTTAGATTGGAACTAAGCAGAATTTACTTTAAATTTTCAAACAGAATTGATCTCAGAGAGTCAAACTTTCCAGAAAACTTGGTACGTGTGTTCCTTGGTCGAGCTGTTGACATGGCAAGGCAATGTGTAGAGCCACCACTGCGACGTACACCAAAGTATGTGAATGGAATTCCAAATCACTAACATTTAACTGAAAATGTGATTCACGGTTGAAATCATACAGAGAACTCAAATTCAATTGTCAACCTCACCCAGCTAAAGATTGCTGGGTCTCAATTACTCATTACTATAAATGATTTAAATGTAACTGAAAAGAAAAGGAAGCCGATAACATCTCTTAGCTTAAAATATTTTGGTTTCCAAGACAAATTCTGTCTAAACTGGGGGCATCAGCCTTATTAGCTCTGTGTTTCCCGATACTAAGTAAAAGAAGATAATAGACCTGCTCTGCGCCACTTTATTCAGCCGAATGCTGTACAAAGGATAGTGACATTTAAATAACCCTATTTATTTTTGCATTTTATGCTTTCAGAAATCCGCCATTTGAACCAAAACCGTCATTAAAATTGGTGTGCGACTTCCTTGTTGCTGAATGTGTTAGAGTTTGTCCAAGAGAGACTTGTCCAATATGCCAGAAGAGAGCATTACCTGAAGATCCAAAGGTACGTTAGTGAAGGTGCTTTCATTTTTAGGAATCTAAACCTGTAAGTATTACAAATTAACTGCCCATAGCGCTTAGGGGTTTTTTGTCGCTACTGCTGCTTCTATCTGTACCTTGCAGGAAGCCATTACAGATCCCACGGACCCACAATTTGTTGAACGCATTTATTGTAATCATCTTTTTCATTTTGGGTGCCTGGACAAGTACATGAAAACTCCGCCTTTTCAAGGTACAATTTTAAACAGGATCTGGTATTCTTCATCTTTTCAATATTGCATCCTCAAATTTAATATCTGTGCTTATAAGTGGATAACTCATAGTCATATTTTTGTTTTCTTTTTCAGGAGGAAAGAAATGTCCATCTTGTAAACAAAGAATATATCATGAAAGATGGAAAGTTACTCCCAGACTTGCTGAAGAAAGATGGGCACATCACGAAGCCAAGAAAAGGGAGTTGTCTGAAGTGGTGGACTTTTTAGGAGACTGCCTCTGACAATAGTTCATCAATTTCTTGAAAAAATCCCCTTTATTTTAGGACCGTGTAATTACAGCACAGGCTCCCCAACTTTACGATTTAAATGCTTAGTAACGGAAAATATATACTTAGGTTTTGTGTAATATATCTAACACGAGAAGGAGTGTTTCATCGGATATCCAAACACCGAGAAGCGAGTTGAAAAACGAGGCCGAAGGCCGAATTCAGTTTAACCGATTTCGAGGTGATTGGATATCTGATGAAACACTCTTTTGAGTGTTTGATATTGCTTCTCAAAGGAATCAGTATGCTTAAATCAAAGTTGGCGAAATTTATGCTAATTAAGACCACATATCGGAACTTCCTTCCTTTTGGCTTATATAAGAATTATTAATGCGTTTGAGAACTGAGAAATCGAAAATTTCGGGAAAATAAGCTCATCTTGCCAGTAAGCGATGAACGGAAAGAAAACAATCCTACTTTTGGTCCATCTTTAGTTTTTCTGAAAGCGATTCGGATTGGTTTTGGGATCCCCTCTCAACCTGGCCCCAGTCACTGCGCCATCAAATGGATTTATCCGGTGGAAAGCGTTATCCACATTTTGAACAACTGGGGTGATGGTTTGTACCGCCTACTTTTATCTGAGCATTCAAATTGTGAGTTTAGCCTAGCTGTAATTATTGTTAATATTTTTAAGATAAATGTTATCTATATAATTACCACTAAGAACGAAATTAAAGTGTCAAAAGAGCTTACACAGCTTACACACTAATCGCGACTTTCGGTTATTACATTGTTCATTAAGCCATTTTACATTCTGGATTTCTTGATTACTTCGGTGATTTTTGCCAAAAAGGTAATTACGAAAATGAACAATTCGATTCCGATGAAATAGTGCAAACACTGGTATCTAAGAACGGAGAGACTTAGCCTCGCGTTCACGGCAAAACCGGCGTCCGGCTGAAATTTGTAGTTTGCCAAAAATCAAGAAAGACTGTTTGGTTCCAGTTACTTTCTTGCCTTTTAGCTGCAGACATCGAGCAACTTTACCAAAGGAGACAAGTTTCAAGCCTTCCGTTTTACGTGAACGTGATGCTAATTCCTAGTCTCTCTATTTCGTGTACGTGAAGCGGGAAACGGCAGGCTATGCACGAGAAATTTTCTTATTCAAACTTGTTTTTCTCTTTTGAGAGGTTGCTCGATATCTCTTGATAATAAGCAAGCAATGAGCTAAATTTAGAAAGTGTTTTTTGCTGATTTCTAGCTGGAACGACGCAAATTGCCGTTTGCAATAAACGCGGTGCTAATTTTCTGTAATGCTACACGGATAGTGCATAAGAAGGATGAACCAAAAGACACCAGTGTGATATCAACATAAGTTACAAATATGGTCACATCTTTACATTTTGATTCCTTTACATCTCTACATCAATTCGAGTTTTTGTGAAAAATAATTGCATCTTTTTAGTCGGACTGGCGGAATAAAGAAATACAAAGGACTTCGTCCAATCGTTTTTCTCCGGGTAAACTTAAATACTAAAGGACCTCGCAGGCCCCTCCTATCTTGGCCACGCGCGTTTCCTCACGCGAACGCCCTGCTATTTCCTTTTTTCCCCCCTCCTGTGACTGATCTTTACGACAGTCGTCTGCAGTAACGGCTGCATGCAGTATTCTGTACTCAGTTTTTCTAAATTAGTCACTTTCAAGCGAACCAAATCTTTGGAAAAGATATTCTAAACTTTTTCCTCTGTCAGAATATGACAGCAAAAAATCTCAACAGCTGAACTCAGTAGATTTTGAATCAGTTCTAGCCAGCGAAATTCGATGTGGCAAGAAATTTGTGCAGGAAAAAATGTCATTTGTTTGCCGTCCTCAAAGAAACTGCATCTCTCGGGCTCAGGAGACAATTCTGGGCTACCTCTGCTGTACGAATGGCTCCAATTTATACCGTCAACAAGTCTCTGTACACAACAGTCCCTAGTGGATCTTGCAGGATATGATCGTGGATATGAATGAAGAGTGGTATGTATGTCAAGAAGTCTAAAAAGTCCAAAGCAGCCGTCCGCCCGAGTACTTTCAATGTTTGTTCTCTTTGATCGACAGTTAATCCTCCGGCTGTTAGTCCAAGTATAAGATCTTCAAGCGAGATAGTCTTCTTTGCTTCGTCCACATAGCACAGAAATAGCCGCTGTTGAAATGAAATGAAACGAAGTCTTGATTAAAATAGTCGGGAGAAAAGAGGAGACTGCAGTGTGGTCCATAGACCCTATGCAAAAATGGCTGCCTTTAAATTATTCTTCTGTTCATATTCAAAATAGCCCAACTAACCTTGTTTTTGAGACAAAAATTCTAAAGAATTTGTTATCCCGAACGAGGTTAGTTGGGTTATTTTGAATATGAACAAAAGAATAATTTAAAGGCAGCCATTTTTGCATAGGGTCTATTGGCTAGGGAGATCAATGTCCCTGGTATTTAATTCCAATCGGTATTCAATTCCAATTGAACTGCCTCCTTGCAATGATAAAATCCTTAAAATTGTTAGGTTCAAAATTCTGCCATAGTAAAATAACCCCCACACCGTTTGAAAAGATTGGGGAACGTAATAATCCGGCGGCTGATGTTGTAATCAAGGCCCCAGTCGATCAAAGGACAGATAACTTTATCCAGTGGACAAGTCACTACCCATCAGTTTCAATCTCTGCAAAGATTTCAGTACTTGCCCTCGCAGCTGTGAATATGCACACTCTATACACATCTAGTTTAAAGAAGTGTAAGAAAATCTTGACCAAAGTTTAGCGTGAAGCATATTTTATACTCTGGATAGCGACTTATCCACTGGATTAAGTTATCCACCTTTTGAACAACTGGGGCCAGGTGCTGTTCTGGCCTTTGTAGGTAGAGTCATGGTTAAATGGGCGACATTCAGTTAGTCATCAACCTTAATGAAATTCGCAACCTCGGGTGACTCACCTGATGGTGAATCTCGGAAACTTAACTGGTAACCAACTTTTGTCGACAACAAAATGGACGAAAAAAAGGAGAATTAGGTAAAGAAATTATTCCATTCGCCTTTTTTGGATACAAAATTGGTTTAATAGCAGGTCGCACAAAATACGCATTTATGGAATAATTGTTTTTTCAGACTGAACAGGACAATGACGACGCTGATAAGTTGCTCACCTTCGCTTTCTGGAGTTTAATATCAAGTTCCTTGAAATTCAGTTTTAAGATGAGGATTTTTGCAAACTCGCTGTCAAAATAAAGCAAAAATAAGACGACTTTATAATAACAATAATAAAAATTACTATTATTAGTTATTAAGTAATTATTTCTTTATTATATTATTATTGATTAATGATGATAACTATTAAATTATTATTATTTATTAGAGAGAATTTCAATCGAGTTTCGTAAAACCAAAGTAATTACTTTGGCCAATCAAAAAGGACGGCCACAATCCAGTAAACCAATCAACAATGCAAGTAATTACACGTAGCCGACACAAAGCGCTGGAAAATGTGCCCACGCGAGCCACTGTTGGTTTGGGTTTCACTTCTGATTGGTTGAAAAAATGGCGCAATAACTTTGAACCAATCACTGAGTAAAGTAATGAAAAACCAAAGCAATTCACTAATAACTTTCGACACTCAATTGAAAACCGCTCTATTATTATTATTATTAGTAACGTTATAAAAGTTATTAGAGATCACATCGTAAACAGATGAAAAATGGAAACGTCACAAATATATTTAACAACTGTTCGCTGCAGCCAGAGTAAATACCCACATCGCTTTCACTGACACTCAGGTTAACACTTGTTTTAGTGTATACTTGCTTCCGTGAATACTAGCTTCACTTGTTTAGTCAATGATTGTTTTGGTGCATACAAATAAGCTGACTAACAAACCAACAAATTACTTGCCACGACGATTTCGATAACGGGAAGCCTATTTTTTTTCCCTTTGGCTGCTCCTATCCACCGTCGAGTAAACCAATCAAAATCAGCTGCACGAAAAACTAACTACTCGTGTGGCATAAACCATGAACCAAACTTGGATAAACCAAAGTGAAATATAAAGAAAAAAAAGCATACTCTAAAACAGCTAAACGTTGAGAAAATGCTGCAACTACAGAGAACAACTTGAAATCCGCTCCTGAATCCAAACTGCAGTCGCAAAGTTCCATAACCTTAAAATCAACAGATAGTATGACTATTAAATGACTTGATTAGTTGTATGTATGGTTATATGTAATTAAGAAACTGGACGAATTCTTAATGGTTTTTATATCATTCTGTGTAACGTTGCTCATTTTTGCTATAGCTGATTTTTAACTTCCATGAAAACTAACACAAACTTAAGATTGAGCGAAAAAGAAGACATCACCTTCGGCAACGTCTGTTTAAAAGTGACTGCTAACAGAAAATCACCAGTTGCTTACTCTGTAAATGTAGTTGATGTGCGAGTCGGGCAGTAAGTTAGAATTAACGCTTTCCAAGGCTTCGAGAACTTCTTCAGGAAATAGATATCCATCTTGATTTTGGTCATACTGAAAGAGGTAAAAGGAATACTTTAATACAGAAATAAATAACTTTGTCACTTCCATATTATAAATTGGCTACCGGCTAAGCGGATTTGGGCGTTAGAGCAAATCGTGTTGCCTTCAATTCGGTTGGAACATTTTAAAAAGCAAAACGGAACCATAGACAACTACGGATGTTATCTCAGTTAATTTCGTTACGTGGTTTTTGGTAAATTCAACATTTAAAGCTTCTCGCACCATAACATGTGTATTTTCATTGTGTCTAGTAAGGCTTGATTGAAAATGCTTTAGATTCCTAATTTTTGACACGTGCCTGAGCATAATGAGCCTGTCAGTAATGTTGTAAAATCCTGGTATGCTGAAGAGTTGGACGACCTAACAACACTGAAGAAAGCTTCTGAAGAGAAGACATACACCTTATTCCAAAATGGCCGCCATTTTCGTTTTCTTTTGTTTCCATGCAAATTGGCCCTTGTGGCCTCGTTCAAAGTAAAATATTCCTTTGAATTTTGCGTTTGAAAGCGAGGCCATAAGGGCCAATTTGCATGGAAACAAAAGAATACTAAAATGGCCGCCATTTGGGAATAAGGTGTATGAACGTAATATTGGACAGAGTAGGGTGGATGGGGAATTTTGTCACGGCACCGGTAAATATTGCTAACTAAGAAAGTAAGAACTGACAGGATTTTGAGAAAGTCAATTAAGGCTAAAAAACTTACATTGTCAAATACACGACGGTAGTAATTGATTTGTCTTTCGCTTAATATGCAGTACTTTGTGAGAAAGTCATCTGAAAGAGATATGAAGGGGTTAGTTCAGTGCTAAAGAAACTGTGGTGCTGCGTTGGTGGGGAGTGAAATACGAAAATTTGTTTTTAAAGGAAAACGAAAGGAAAGGAAAGGAACTTTATTTAGGTGTCTAGTCGTTCTAACGCTGGAGCAGTAATTGGGGACACTGTAAACTGAAATTAACAATCAACGCAAATTAAGTCAAACGTTGGTTTTTGAGGAGAGGAGAAACCGGAGTCCCTGGAGAAAAACCTCTCGGTGCAAAGTAGAGAACCAACAAACTCAATCCACATTTGACGCCGAGTCTGGGAATTGAACCCGGGCCACACTGGTGAGAGGCGAGTGCTCTCACCACTGCGCCATCAAATCTTTCTTACGGTAGGTAATTTACTTTATTAACTCATTTTTCGTATGATAGGGAACGAGACAATAAAAACGTCTATTAATTGAACACACAGACTGCCTACACTACGAGTATCCAGACTACTTTCCACTCTCAAGGGCCTCTGCCGCCCATCACGAGTACTCTTTAAGAATCCTTCATCTATGGAATTCAGATGGTTCCGAAAGTATGTGCTTCGCCGGAGCGTGGATTTGAAAAATTCAAAACCATTTTTGGATTCTCGTTAACAGGCACTAAATCCAGTTCAGGATACGAAAATCTCGAGGTTCTGAGTTGTTTTCTCCTAGGTTCAAGCTAGCCCCCATTTTGATTCAAATCATCGTTTGCTGTGGCTCCGTCTCACATTATCTGGGTCGCCTCGATTTCGTACATGAAGTGATCATCCAATGCGGTTAAAATCCCTATTCTTAGAGCAAAACTATCAAAAAAACAAGGAACAACTGTCAGATATCGAATTCACTGCGTAAGTAATCTTTCGATGTTACATAAGTACCGTTCTTAATTGCGATGGTCTGAATTCTTAACATGAACTTACCCATGCTATTGTTATCGCGATCTATATCATACACCGAGTTTAGTGATTGTATTTCTCTTTTCGGCTTCTCTGTAGCTGCGGCCAGTTTCTTTCTCCTGTCTTCTGCAATCTGCTGACGTAACAACTCATTGCGTACACTTTGATCGCTTTCTGCGCGGCGTCTACGTGGCTTGGATTTTTCTTCCGAATTGTCTTTTCTGTCTGGAAACATATTAAAGCTGCGTTTGCGATCAGATGCCATCCGCTTGACGCTCTCTGAAAATCGAAAGACACGCAATCGATAATGCTGCTGCTGTTCTGCAAACGTTTCATCTAAATTAAATTATCTTCACTTGTTGTTTTTAGAGGTGCAAGGAAAACAGAAAGAGCATTTTCATAAAAGTACGTTTTTATTTTACATGGAGTAGGCAAGAGAGATAAACAAGAAAGCTTTAAAGGGACATCTTCTTTCATCCGAAATGAAGTCTGCTTATTTGTTTTTTAAATGGACGTTGATTTTGTAAAATGAAAGTTTGTTTTTTTGAAAAAGGTTTTTTAAAAGAAAGATCAGTTTGTTTTCACTTTTGTAAGACTTGAAGTTGACTTCCAGCCGCAGAATCATTTTTTTTCATGAACCAAGTTAAATGTTGTGAAAACGGAAGTAGTTTCAATTACATGCAAAAGTCATTCGTAGTTCCCAGTTTAAAAAACGGAAATGTTTACGTAGGGAAAACAATGGGTGATCAATTAGTGGGAATTCGTGAAGTGCCTTTTTTTGCGTGGAAAGGAGAACGAAGTCTTACACTTGAACAAAAGGGAGCTGGGAGACACCACTGTCCTGGCACGCGAAATTTTCTTTTCCAGTTGCCGTCCGCGTCTTTAAAACGCGCGTGCTTAAGCTCCCTAATATGGATGAGGTTTCGGATGAAGTGGACTCACTTTGTCAACTAACTGATTCCCTAGAACTGAATAGAACTTGTCAAAGATTTCGGATAAAACTTCGCACACTGTTGTAACATGTCAAGGACATGGTAAAAATGTGATAAAAAAGGGGGGGTCACCGCACTCGTTTCTATGGTGCGACGCTGGCGAATACGGTTATTTAAGCCACTTTGATAATTGTCGCACATCTCCAATGTTGGACAAAGTTAGCGCCATTTTTTTAATGTAATCCCTGATATAACACAGAGCCTGGTGTCATTCTGTGGTTAATTCACGTAAGTACCTGAAAAATGTATTTGAATGCCTTTGTGAGTACTAAAGAGTCTAAGATTGATTTAACTTGAGTGTGTACTGTTCGACTCGTAAGAGCTCCTTCCATACAATTTTATGAAATTGTCAAAAAACAGGCCACAGATTTTTGCTGATTTTCTTACCACTACATGAAGTCATCGTTCTCAGTAAAAAATGGGGGTCACCGTACTCGTTCAGAAGAAAATAGCGGTTCCTTGACGGATTAAGCTTGGCATCAACGAAAATCCGCCATTACTTTTAATGTGCGCGAGCTAATGCACACATTGAATCTCCGCATTCACATTTGTTTATCATTTTACAAAAGCAGGTGTTCTTTACTGAAAAAGATAAATTTACTATCGCTCATTTTCAATTTCAAATTTTACGGCCGCCGCCATCTTGAATATTTGAGATGAATAACACAAATTCACGTGATCAATAAGACATTTGCATGATAAAAGAGCTCAACTCCCGGAGGATTAGTTGCGGACACCAAGATGGCCGCCATTTCTTTGTTTAGGGACATCAGCATGGCCGCCGTGTCGTCACATGAAAACACTCCATATAGTGACAATAGGGAGCTTAAGCAAGGACAACGAGGACGGCTACTAGAACGCCACAAACCAAAGGGTTTAATGAGCAAAAACAATAGTTCGGCACGCCCCACCCGTGCGTTTCATATTTTGATATATTTCCTTTCTGTTCTCGTCCTGACAACGACGTGAAATGACCACTTTTGAGGTAGTGTGGAGGACACAAGCACCTGACGTTGAATTTCAATTTTTTTTCTCTGGAGATATCCACACCGCTCTCATCAACTTTATTCCGGCCTGGGATATAGACAAAAACTTTCCATGCCAAGTGACTTGGCATGGAAATAATATTTTTAAACAACGTTCTCGTAGACGTCGTCGTCGTCGGCCGTCGGCTTACGGTCCCTGATAGTGTAATCAGTGTTCGACACTAACTTTCTTTCTCACTAATTTGCCCTTTGGGCAACCAGTTTTGTTTTTTTGGTTGCCCATGGTTTTTATTTCGGTTGCCCGCCCTCTAAAGACCTGTTGCCCATTAAAACTAAAAGGAGGCTTGTAAAAATGTCAGTTTTGTGTAAACTGTGTGTAAAATGGGTTTGACAGACCAGCGCGACTCCTGCTGTGTGTCCATGGTGTTCTAGTAGCCTACACAGTTTTTGCTTTGACAAGCATATCTTTAAGCCATTTTCCTTTTCTAGACGAGATCAATGGAGATCCCTTGAATATCTCCCTGAAATTAGGCTGGTTTTCAATTAAATGCCATTTGTCCAATAGTATGTTTCTAAGCCTTTCAAAGTTTGTTGAAATCGCGTGAAAAAGGGTAGAATTTATTTTCTTGTGCGCATGCATCGTAGCGCATTTGGCTGCGCGAAAACTGGGTTGCATTGTAACAAGCATGCTTTTCGCGCCGAGAAAGATGGAAAAATGACAGCAAAGAGATGTTACTTTCTTCGTTGCAAGTCAAATCGTTCCGCAACATATTTGTCGAACAAAAATTCTGATTGCCCGATCGGGGAAGTCTTAGAGATGTTTTACTTGCCCACGGATATATTTCGCTTTCCCCGGGCAATCGAGCAAGCGTTAGAGTCGAACACTGCAGTGTACTCGTAACACGCCACAATAGGGAGCTTTAGCAACGACGACGGGAACGGCAACGAGAACGTTATCTCAAAACATAAATTCTCATTGTTGTAATCACTTCACGACTATTCCATGCTTTTTAATATGACAAAGGTATGACAGTCTCTCAGGAATGAAAACGTTATGAGCGGCGCTTAATTTAGGGGAGAAAATGAACATTTATCTCCAAGTGTTGACGTTCTCCATAAAACCTTAAAGTTGGTCATTTCACGTTGTTGTTTTGCTGACGACGGCAAAGAAATGGACAAAAATGAAAAACGCATGTGCAGAACGTGCAAAACTATTGTTTTTTCCCACGAAATATGCAAATTTGTGGCGTTCTCGTTGTCGTCGCCGTTGTCGTTGCTAAAGCTCGCTAATTATTCAAGATGGCAGCGCCTGGGAACTTTTGTAAACAAACATATTATTTTCTAAAATTCAATCAAATTTGATTTCAAACATAATTTTTTGTTGGAGTGGAAGTTCCCTGAAGAGGGATGAAAAGGAAGGGAAAGCCAACGATGCAAAGTTTAAGATAAAAACGTACCTGGTCTCTTAGGGATTTCAGGAAGGATAGGTGAGTTGATTTGCGTCTCTTCATCTTCTTCTTCTTCCTGTTCTCCTTCTTCTGGCGACGATGTTCTTTCCTCCTCGGCTTCTTGTAACTCAGTAAGACTAGTAGAAAGAGATGCTCTTCTCTTTTCCTCTTTACCCTTTTTATTCTTTCTCTTCTTCTTTCTTTCCTTTTCCTCTGGTTTACCTTTTTGGAGCTTCTTGGACTTTCGCTTACTCTTGGGGATTTGCTGCAACAAACGAGTCATTTGTTAAAATGAAAATGATAAGGCATCAGACTGTTTCCTTTCAACGCAAATCATGACCAGTTTAAGCTTCCGAGATTTCATATGGGATACGATTTTTGGATGGTTACCCCACGGCAGGTACAAAACACAGATCACAGGTCATTGTTTTACCAATACAGAAAGTATCCTAAACATTCATAAAAGCTAACCTTAGGCCTAATTAGGCCTAAAGAAAGGTTTTTAGGCCCAAGGTTAGCTTTTATGAATGTTTAGGATACTTTCTGTATAGGTAAAACAATGACCTGTGACCTGTGTTTTGTACCTGCCGGTTACCCCAGGCTAATCACGTCGACGATAATCACACCAAAATACACAAATAAAATAGAAATTACGTAGTCGTTAGAAAGTGCGGGAAATGATTGTTTGCTTGTTTAACTGAACAAAGGAATGGGACGGATACGAATGGAAAAATGGAAAGAACCTTCCGGTTGTTCCAATATTCCAGATGGACAGGTTAACTTTAAGCTTGATAGGTATACCATTTCATACAATTTATTTGCCGACCAGGAATTTCCGGGAACTTTTGTCGAATGGAAAGTGCCTTAGCATGTTGCTGAATAGGTTCGGAAATTATTAATAACAAGCGGCCCAGAAGGTGTCCCAAAACTAATCCCTCAGGAATTGAACACTTTCCTTACTAGGCAAATAATTTTTTTAGTGACGTGAGTGAAAAACAAGAATACAAGTTAAGTTGACAGAACAGTTTGTGACGTATACACAACGTAAGCGGCATCAAATTTTGCCGGTGTATTGACAAATAAATGAACCGATGACAAACCAACCTTTTCGCCATGAACTGTAAGCTCGGTTATGACTGAAGGACTTCCAGACACTTCAGGCACTAGGAAACAATCCGGAAACAAGAGTAATTACAATGACTTTTCAATAAAC
>NC_090874.1:35091824-35106824 GCF_036669935.1 Montipora foliosa
ATAACTTTTTGTTTTAAATCTCAGAAATGTTATACAATTGTCATTCACTCGCAAGATAAATATTTTCGTCTGGCCTTCGATGTTTAGAACATCAACAGGAAACAAACAAGGATTATTTTCTTTATCAATGAATCAAAGACACAAGCTACATTGTTTACTTAAGTTATGCCAAACGCTCGCAACATTTGAACGCAACATCTTGCAACATTGTTGCATGATGTTGCGACATGTGTTGAATGGACTGGCCAAACGAACGCAACAATTTCAACATTTTCAACAAATGTCGATGTTTATCTGCCCCATGCCCCTGGCGTGCAACAAGTGGACCTAGCGCTCATGCACTAATGCAACAATGTTGCGTGAACGTGGCCAAACGAGAACATCATCATACAGCGTTCATTCAAAATGTTGCACGAAAAATTTGACCGTTTTCAAAATTTGATCCAACATCATCCAACATGGTGTCCATAATGTTCGCTTAGGTAAAATATATGCTATTTACAAGGGAATTTTTGTGAAATTAAAACGTTAAAACCAAACGCTTTCGGCTGTTTGCCATCATCAGGGTTAAAAAGGACCGTCCGCACGCATCCATGCATATATATCTTATGTAATTTCCGTTGGGAAAAGTTTGGAAACATAAGAAATAACTTGTTTGTTCAGACTGGGGCGGAATTGTTGGATCATTAGCCCCTCGACGATCCTACGTTTACGGAATGTTTGTGCTGAAGAGAGAACGCGCCAAGTGAAAAAATGTGATGGGTTTTCACGCAGGTGTTTTGCAGGTTCAGAGGTGTGAGCAGGATTTAAATTTTCCGCAATTCGCACTGCTAAGTTTCTCACAGTCTCGCCAATGTAATCAACACCACAAGAACAATCTCCTTTGTAAACAACTTTGGATGTGTGGGTGTTTTTGTCTTTGTCATCCAACATGTTGCAACATATCGCCACAGGGTGGCCAAACGTACGCAATATGTTGTGCCCAACAATGCTGCAAGATGCACCCTGCTAGCAGAGCCTTTCTTTTGCTTGCTCGATTTTGGCGTTCTCGAGAAAGGCTCTGCATGAGTCGAGTAAGATCTTTATTGAATATGCTGTGCATGTTGCCAGGATACAGTCTCGAACCCAAGCCTATTATGACAGATCTCACCGCCATCTTGGTTTTTCATGGTACATCGGGCTCAATTATAACCAGCGGTTTTGTCAAAAAACGGACGCTCGCACTGGAAAAACCGGTTTGACGAGAGAAAACAAGATTGACTAGTCCAGACGTTCGGGCTGCGGCGGTTTCAAAGAGTTGACGCGATTCGGGCAGAGCCTACTTTTGTCCTCCTCAGTAAAGAAAAAGACGAAAGGAGGCTCTGCTCGCAGGGTGTGCAAGATGTTGCATTGAAAAGTTTTTTTTTTAACGAAAGTTAATTACGGTTCACATTGCAAACAGGTTGACAATTACACATACATGTATGTTTCAAGAATTTCAAAATGTAGCTTTAAAAAATACAATTGAAAGACCACAAGTTTCGACCCCGGCTGTCTAGCGTCTTTATTAGGGGTGATCCAATGTTAATATCGCAAGAGTCTTTTGCCTACTAACAATTTGCTTAAAAAGGAGCGGTTCGCCTATTAACATATATTACCTGATTTTGAGGACTCGAATACGGTCCAAACAGCCTGTTCCCTTGACTAGGGAGCTTTGCCAATAACGAAGGTCGTGGTGATCAATATTTGTACGATTTTAACTATTTTGCTAAGTGACAATTTAATTTTGTTCCTGTTTTGCAATGCTGCAGAAATGCCCAATATACACTGGATTTTGAGGCAGATTATTAAGCTGGTGTAGAGGTCATCTTGTGTTCCTTTTACCTCTCCGATATCACGTAGGCTGAGTTTCACTGAGTCAATCTCAACCTCACTCGAGGGTTTTTCTCCGGGTTTCTTCCGTCACCGAAATCAACTCCCAACTAATTACAAATGGTTTGATAAGTGTCATTGACAATGTTCATATGCTCATGTGTATATGAACGACAAGTTTTCTTTGACGAGTTTTGCCTTTACAAGTCTTATTTGCTGTGAACGAATTAACAACTTTTCTTTGACAAGTTTTCACTGTAGCCAGCAATACAATTACACAGCGGACGACAAAAAAACAAACCACGCGGCGCCATTTTCGTTTTTTGATCATGGCTCATGCAAGAACAAGACCGCTGTGTGACCGCAATTTCTCAATTTTCTCGACAAGTTTTTGAAGATTCGTGGTGTATTTTGTCATTTAGTGGTTATCTATTGCACAAAATTATCTAAACACGGTAAAAGCTTCAGGGTTAGGATTAGGGTTAGCGTTAGGGTTAGGTTAGGGTAATTGTATAATTATACTGAACGTTTTACACCTTGTTTGAAAAAAATTTGAAACAATAGAAAAAGAGACACCAAGTATCTACCACAAGTTTTCCCTGTCGATCTGTACAGACGAGCAAGTTCTGCAATGTGTCAATTTTTTCCTTGACAAGTACACTTGTTCAAGAGCTAGCACGCCAGCTTTTGAACAAGTGCACTTGTCAAGGAAACGATTGACAAGTGCACGTGGTACAATAAGGGTTAATGACCGGATTTCACACGAGGGGATTATATCACATATCCCAGAGGGACAGGTCAATAAAATGCTCATTGGTCAGTTGGTGACGTTTTCGACAATAAAAAAAATATATATATATAAAGGAACTATTCATAAGGCTGAAAAATAAAAAAGTAAAAAACCGAACGTTTCTTAATTTCGAAAACGTTCGGTTTTTTACTTTTAAATTTTTGTTAGCCTTTTTAAACTGAAGCGAACTTTATGGGCAAAAAAAATAATAAATTCTCTCGAGGGAGACTTGTTAGATGCTAAAACGTGTGTACGGTTAGTATACACTCAGTTCTTGGGAGCAATGGGAGACCCCGAAGAAGAATTGTTTTTAACCCAAACTACGGCAGCTTTTCCGGCTCTTTGGAAGCTCCTTCGAGGCAGATGGATTTCCTTTATGAATGGGACAAGTCAGGCCCACAGCCAGGATGCCCAAAATTCTGTGTCGGATTTATTCGACTTTAACACTCAAGGAGCTTGCTTCAAGGTCCACCCGCTACCAATGTCATTGCAGCGAGTAGGCCCTTTGTAGGTGTCATAGAACCTTAAATGCCACCACAGAAATCATTACAATTCCACGTAATAATAATAATAATAATAATAATAATAATAATAATAATAATAATAATAATAATAATAATAATAATTGAATTTTGACCTTTCGTCTTCTTTAAGGTTTACAAGTAATGGGAGACTACGTCGAGGGGTATATGTTTGGGGCATTATGTTCTGGGAATTACATTGTTATCAGCTATTGTTTCAGCCCCACTCTCCCCTGTTAAAATCAAAGTCGCCCCTACCTTTTCAGAAAGTTGACAAAAGAGGGCGGCCATGTACTATATTCCCCTGACAGAACAAAGAAAACCGAGCCAACTGATAGATAAGCAGCGCCTTATCGCACAATCACGCAACTTAGCTACCCAAGGGTTCCGACTCGGGTCTTTGCTGCAGCTTTTAATTAAGAAGGTGGTGCGAGAGTTTTTAAGAGTGGCCGCAATAAAAAACAAAGTACCTTTGTGACCTTTATAAATACTTCTTCACACACTAACCTTGACAACACCATTTTCAGTGTACTGTTGCCACTGTGAGCCGTCTGTACTGAAGTCCAGCGTGTAGGATTCCACCCAGCATTTGTCTTTTTTGTGAACCTTGGCACCACTGACCGTCGGATAGCCTTGCGTGGAGACCTGGGTAACAGTACAAAATATGATTTCAATCGTGCCTAAAATGACAACAGAAGATCACAAAAAGCGAAAAAGGATGGTTTTAGAAATCGAAACAGTTCTTTCAAGTTAGAGTCAGTTACATGGACCAGACAAGACGCTATACAAAGCTGTCACCAAATTCGAGCTTACTTAAAAGACGCCATTTTCGTTCAAAAAACACGTATGCACGTTGTCTTAAACTTCGCGCAAGCGCTTTACAAGCTTGAGCGCGATTTGTGACTGAACGCAAAAAAAACGAAGCCGAAGTTTTCCCTGGAAAGTTCGAGTAATAATTAAGTGGACCAGCTTCGAAGCTCGTTTTGCTGCATTAATAGAACGTCAGTTCAACAATGCAACACCGTGGAAAGAAGTTTGATGACTGGAACAATCCATACAATGAAAGAAAAGAGAAAGAGCGCATTAAACAAACCTGAGTAACCCTGCTTACAGCTCCCAAATCCACTTCCAGGTATTGTTTTTTATCGTTAATTTTCGGTCTCCAGGCTCCAGCGTACTTCCCCTTTTTGGCGTTATTAAGCCGTGCTTGACTGGGCACGTGGTAACGATCGTAAACGGTCGAAGCCCGTATTGCATCATTGGGTATAATTCCATTACCAACGCCCATTGCTATTGGGATCAATGCGGCCATCAGAGAGGCTGAATTGAGAAAGAAAATGGAAAGAATGCAAAATTCATTTGTAAACGCCAAAATAAGTTTCTTAACTCAAGTCAAAGAGCTTGTCAAGTGAGTCAGCCGGGTCACTTCACAGATGCGAAGAGAACATCTGGCCCCATTTGTTCAAAGGGTATGTAACTTTATTCAGTGGATAAGTCACTGTATTGGCCAATGTTTTCGCACACGGCACAAGCCTCTACATAGATGTGCTCAGAATGTTCACAATCACAGTTTTGTGAGCAATTAATGAAATCTTTTCACAGCGTAAAACAGTTACTGTTGGATACTGACTTATCTACAGGATCATGTTATCTGGTCTTTGGACAACTGTGGTCTGATCAATACGGAAGCTTCTCAGTCTGCAAAACTTTACCTGTGTCATCCGCCTCGTTAATCACAGAGCCGTCAGAGTCATTTTCGGCAGCTAAACCTTTTAAACTTGGAGGCAGGAGATAGTTTATCTCATATACATTAGTCTTATTTCTATTCGTAATTTCTTCGGTCTGAACTTCTCTTTTTGATTCATTCACTTCGAGGCTCTCCGTGACACTTTCGTCGTCAGCAATGTATTGATCCTCTGGTCTTTCCAATGTGTCGCGGTCGCCTTCTTCAGTTTGTAACACATCTGGTTTATTACTATTGGTAGTTTCATTTTTTTTCGGGTTGCTGTCTCCAGATTCACTTGCTTCACCGGAGTGCACGACCGCTTCCACATAGTTTACATGTTCCTCTTCCGAAAGTCCACAACCTACCACATGTACATTTTCAATCTCATTTTCAAAGTCTTCATTCAAACCGTTACTATGCTTGTCCATCACAGCTTCATCATCTCTGACGTCAAGAAGTTTATCTCGCAAGTTGATATCGTTTTCCTCTTGATTATTGCATTCTGATGCTGTACAGGTATTTTGATTTTCATCCACGACTCCGTTTTCTTGAGAATCTCCACCAATTCCAGCCTCTAATTTCGTTTCACTGTCACACAAAACACCTTCAGTTTCGCCCTCATGTTGTGTTGATTTTATTACTTCACAAAAATCTTCGGGGCAATATCTCTCTACTTCAGGAATTTCAAGTCGGTTGCCTTTACATTCCTGAGATTTTTCATCCACAACGTCGCCCTTATCCTTCTCGCTACTAGGTATACTGGCCAATTTCGGTAACTTGATTCGCTCCTCCCCTAGATTTGAGCCCCGTCTTGACAATGTGCTTTTCTCTTCTTCTTCTTCTTCCTCGTAATATGTAACAATTATCTTAGGAAGTCTAAAACGTTTCTTCCTCAGCCATTCCTCTCTTCTTCTCTCACTTTCAAGGCGAATCAACTTCTCGCGTTGTATTCTTTCTTCTCTTTTCTTTCGGATAATTCCCTCTGGATCGGTGTAACCATCTGTTGTAAATGAAAATAACAAATTAATTGCAAGGGCCAATCATGACCGGACACAAACAATAAACAATCAAATCGACCAATACTAGTAATAAGGGAGGAAAAAATTGTGAGAGCGAAAGGTTTTTCCTTTAACCCTGATTGGTTAAGATTGTGGCATATTTTTAGCTAATCATCAAGCGAACTTGAAGAGCAGAACCAGAGCAGTCACGTGAACGCGAGCTGACAGCCAAACAACGTTGCGGACGTTGCTTATAAAAATATGAAACCTTCAATACCTTGAAATTCATGAATTTTCAACGCGTGAAAGCAAAGTCTCCACAGGAGTAGAGAAGAGCACTTTTTATCAGACCGACTCCAACAACACATGCTTATGCCAAGAATGTTGCATTCTTTTAGAGCCCACAAATTCTACCAAACACTTTTGAATCTTACCTCTGTTTTTCTTGAAGTTGTTTAATCGCTTCTTATGTTCCTCTCCCACAGGTTTCGTTTTCCTTGTCCACTGCTCCCACAATTCGCGAAACTGTTGAACTTTTTCAATAATTCGAATCTGACGCTAAGATGCAAAAAATAACACAAAAAAACTCCGGTAAGTAATAACCTCTTTATAACCGAGCGCGAGGGCCGCACTCTGGAATATTGACCCGAGGGTCGGGCAGTAGGGATCGAGAGCAACGAGGTCCCTAAAAAACGACCGATCACTCCGCTTGTGCAATGTTCCTAATCTTCGCTCTCCATCAGCGAACTTTGAACGGTAAACTTTTACATATACAACTAAATTCCGCTTTTTGAAAACTTTTTGTGTTTCGCTCAAGTGAGAGAAAAAATACGGAAACGGACCGTATACGTAAAATCCCGACCGAAAACCAGCCAATCAGATTTAGCCTGAGCATTGCTTGCCAAATAATACTCCAAGAAAAAGCACAAACACGTTTTGGGTTAGGGTAAGGGTTAGGTTTAATGACTTACACAACACAGATGAAAACTCATTAATTAAAGTAGAAATAAGATTCACATTTATTAGACAAATTTGGATCTAATTTTGGATCACGTTTACCAGAGACCGTTAAAAGAAGACCATCCGTTTAAACGGGCACGAACAGATTCTGCTGCAGAAGGCAAGATGCTATGGACGAGTCCGAGCACAATTTAGCAGAGTTGGACTAAAGGCAAGCCCTGTCCACAATAATGGTGCGTTAAGACCTTCTGTCCACACTAAAACACAGGAGCGTTTTCATCGAAAAGGCATCGATTTGAAAACGCCTTCGGAAGTGGATACAAGTGAAAACCCACACAAATCAGCATTTCAACGGTGTGGAAAGTCGAAAACGTATCGAAATGAAAACGATGACGTTATCCGCACCACGTGAGTTGTACACAGGCTTTGTATCCTTTCGAAATCAAACATGACGGATAAAAACATGCTTTACCCGATGCTGCCACCAAATGCGGTAGCTTCTTTTCTTTACCCTTGATGAGGTTAAACAAAGTTTAACCAAGTAAACAACTAGGCGCCCCACCCTCTGCTTTCCACTGTGTATCAATGTGACGGGTGCCTGTTCTTCTCGGGGGCGTGGGGGCTCATGGCTGGGTTGTCAGGTTTTGCCAGCCATCGGTGCAGTCTCCATCTTGGAGCCGGCTGCCAATAGTGGAAGCCCCAGGATGTTTCAGGCACCCAACCTCCAAAGAGCGACGATGTTGTTTACTGTAATCAACCTTATCTTGGTTTTCTATAGTAAAAAATGCGTTGTAAGGGCATTGGCTCTTTCAAGATCTTCCCATTTGTAGTGCTGGAGCAGGAACACCATAACGAAAGTCCAGAAGATTTTGGAACAACACGAAGTTGTTCAGTTTTTAAACTCGTACTGACGGGAAAAGCCGAAAATATCGCAGTCGTGTCTCTTTCGAGCATGCGCATATTCTTCAACCTACGAAACAGCTGAGCATGTCAATGAGTTTTGCATAGGCGGCTGAAAACGCTGCGAAAACGGCAGTGTGGCCGCATATCGATACGGGACGTTACGGGATCTAAGAATACTGTAGACAAGCTAAATCGTAATTGCATTAAAACACGCAAATTGTGAAAAAGCTTTCAAGGATCAAAAGTAAACACGAGTTTAATTTTATGTCAGTTCAAATACGTTTACGCTTTGCCGTTCACGTTTTGCGCGATCTCGAGTTTGCCTCGGACCTGTGCGAACGGGAACAAATGGCAGATAAACGCGACGGGGACCCCGGGGGGGGGGGGGGGGGGGGGTACTCCCTTGTAAGGGCTTTATGGGGACGTGCGGCCAGCCAGGGTATGTTTCTCGGGATTTTTGTCTTGAACAGGGTATCGAATTTATCATTTTTTGTCTTAATCAGGGTATCGATTTATCAATTTTTGTCTTAAACTCCTGTACAAAGTTTTTTTTCTGACATTTCAGCCATTCGAAGTGTTTCAAGAAAAATACTAAGTTTGATCTCAGTGGAAACACTGACATACAACGACTAGCATTTCAGCACAAACCTCTTCTATCCTCAATTCCTCTTCCGTTTTAAACCTCTGTCTTTGGCGCCGAAGAGCTGATAACGTCCGTTCGTGAGAGCATCTCGGAACATGTGGGCTGGGATCCTTTAGATAAAAAAACACCACACACTTAAGGCTCATATCCCTGGCTGAAAAAAACTACACAAAATATTTCTACACAAGTCCATCATGTTGTTAAAAAGTTTTCAAAAGCAAAATAGAGGAAATAAAGAATGGCCACGGAAAGGGCGTAGATGTTTGTCTATTTTCTGAGCTCTAATGGAGTGGGTCGATGCATCTAAGTTAGTTTCTCTCTCTGTAAAAGGAACATTGTTTACAACAAGTAGCTATTTGCCCAGAGCCATGATCGCCTTGTGGTTAGGGTCCTGGCTGCAGATCCAATTAAGCTTGACTTTTGGCTCAACATCGCGGCGTTCGCGTTTTTTCATCTCAAAAGTAAACACTTATCTAGGATCTTATGTGCGGCTCGCTACCTCAGTTTCCAAATGCAAAATATCTAACAGAGGTCTTGGCTTGAAATTCGTCGAGAAACGGTCCCAAAAGTAAACGAAGCACAAATTTAATGCATTTAAACAGTTAATGTTAGAAGTTTATTACCAAGAACATATCACTGGTGCGCCGCAGTAGCTTAACATGCCTTGTGAATTTCACATAGCTGTTGCACTTCTGGAATTAAAAACAATCCATAAAATCACATTAGGTTAAGTCATGACAATGATTAGGATATTGTACAATGAAGTTCTTTTGGAATTGTTTTTTGGTACCCTATTTCTCACCTTCGTCTCAATTTACAGCCTTTTGTCTTGTCACAAAATATAAATATATGAGTGTCTCATCTCAAAGAAGACCATACGATAAACAAAGAGGAATGCACCACCTACGTTTCATTAGAGTGCCATGGGAGTGGATGGTCAGGTAAAGTCTGCATATGTCAAAGGATCTGGGATATTGGTCTGATAAGGGCTGTGCCTGAGACACCCTCTAAACCCACTATATGCCTTCCCATGAAAGAATTTACTCCTAAACATAGACTACTTCGACGATACGGTGGCCATTTTGATTTCTTTTGTTTAAAAACATATTATGGGATGCTCAGGGGGTACATTAATATGTATTTTGCCCTTCTGGCTATCCCAAAATGAGCCGGGTCCTCATTAGCAAATGCAAATATAAATCATGCAACAATTATGCAAATGTATAAACTCGTTGTCAATGATATTAGCAAACTTTGTCTAAACCAAAGGTGTGGTAATGATCAAGACTCTACTAAACTGGAGTTTGTTGCTTATGCTTGTGTTGCCAGCAAGGACCAAGGTTTAAAGGATTAAAAACTAAGTTTAACACTATTTTATAAGTAAATATTTTAACTGTTTTTCCTACCCTTCTATTTGTCAACCAGACTCCAAGAGACTCCACCCATTCAGGATGACATGATTCAATAGGAATCTTGGGGACTTGTTTTAGAACTTTGCTTGGGGTTGGACTGGGTAGGGGGGTGCGAAAATTTGGGGCATTTCCAAAAACAATACTGCTCCTTCCTTCAAACTGAGTTGGGCTCTCCAGGTAGTCCTGAAAACAAATAAAAGAATGAATACTAACATAACAGGAGTGATTTTATGACCTCAGTATGCTGGTTTAAATGGACGCCTGAGCTTATAAGAGCACAAAGGTGGCTAAAGAGGTTGACTTATTTTGTGCAAATGACTTCTCAAACTAATACTACAAAAGGGTAGCAGAGGTGGTGCTTTAGTCAAATATTCACCAGTCTCATTGAGTCTTCATGATTTCACAGCAAATGATATACATGCAAACATTTCAGCATGTTGATTGAATGTCAATTATTAATCACAAACAGAGTGCAGAAAAGTGAAATTAGTGTAGATAGTTGAAATTAGTGCAATAAAGGTGAAATTTTTGCATGTATACATACACATATCATTAATAGGTAATAGGACATTTGCATGATGACGCCATTTGACTACAAGTACCAGAATTCTACAGCTTTTGCTTGTCTCATGCTAATTACAGCTATTATTTTTTTTACCCTGATGGGAATACAAAATTTAAATAAGAAAAGAAAAACAAACTGAATTCTGGTAGTTGTAGTCAAATGACGCTATCGTGAAAATTGCCTATTGCACGATTTTTTTTGTGCACTTCAAAATCAATTAAAGCACTTGTAAAAATTTTTCAAAGACTACAAAATGACACTCACCCCATGGGCTCATGCAATTTTGCTCGTCTTTGAAAAAACTACTTATTCTTAAATTGCACTTGAAATCATGTGATTACCTGTACAAATAATAGTGTATCAAAATAGGCACAATATTGCATGCACATGTAACATAACAGTATTTTTCATAATTTGACAAAAAAATACCGGTACCTCTTGATCAACTTCCGCTTGCCATAAAATTTTAAAACAAAAAAAATATTCAAGTCTCAAGTTAACATTTGAGGAGTAAGAGTGTTTGTAGCCATGACTTATGAACACAAAATTGTGTCATTTATATATCTATGAATGACACTATGTTAAAGCACTCTGTGCCTTTTCAGTACAATTACTATACCAATGGCACAAAACAAGCATTACATTGCTCCTTTTTACTTTAAAGAGGGTCGTACAGGGGTATTTTCGTGATGCGTGATTAGCTGATTTTATTTTCCGTGAAACGTGAATTTAATAAATTATTCTTCGTGATCCGTGACCTGAACGTCTTGCGTGATTCGTGAAGAACTTGAATTATTAACCGATATTCGTGATTTTACTAATCTATTCTGCGTGATTTTTGAGATGCATTCTCCGGAAGATTTCTTAGACTGAAAACATCAAATGTGACAAGACGTCACATAATATATCATAAAGTAATCCATTGTGCAAATTCACGTGCTTTGCATGCCTATCATAGATCGGATGTCGACTCCTATTTTCTCCCCTGTCACGGGAGGTCAAAGGACCGTGATTCGCAACATCGAAACTTCCGAGACATGGCAGGGGCAAGTACGTCTAGTACCATGAGGTCGATGAGGGTCGAGTGTATTATATTTTACGTGGACCCGAAGTCTGTGGGCTCGCTTAATTTGCTTGAGAAGGAACGAGTTCGCTTTCTGATTACAGACGAACATTCATCTTTGGCAGTGTTTACTAAAAAGTTCGCGGAATTTGCCGGAATAAAGGCAGAGGCTGAGAAACGTGGCCTCGGCTCCTGTGTTGAACTTAAATTGTGTCGTCTTGAAAAGGGAAAAGATGGCAGTAAGGCCTTTGCGATAAATACACAAGAGCAATGGGACGAGGAGAGACCACTCCACAGGAGCCCATCAACCGGAGCGTGCAACTTACCTATTTTCGTGCAACGGCGTTTTCACAAGTAAGGTTATTTTTATATACACCTTTCCCGCTAATTAGTTTTCAAAAGCCAATCAGAAGCGGTGCATAATTAATAACAGTTTATTATTAATTATGCACCGCTTCTGATTGGCTTTTGAAAACTAATTCGCGGGAAAGGCGTATCTAAAAATAACCTTACTTGTGAAAACGCCGTTTCACAGACGCTGTATGGAACTTGCACGCTCCGGGTGATGGGCTCCTGACTCCACTCGTAAAAGTTAAACTCTGAGAGTTAAGGAGGCTCGAAATAGTTTCTCCGTTTTTCAATCAAATAAACATATTCTGTCCTTAGATACAGTTAGGGTAATCATATTAAGGCGAAATCTGGCCAGGGTAATAAGTACCCATCGTAGATTTCTCACATTATATTTTCCTCCAAAATAACGTTACCATGGCAACGATATTAGGCATTTCTTTGAGCCTTAAAATCAACTTATGTTGCCTTTTTTCAAGAAACGGGACGGTGAAATTTTCCCATTTAGTTTTACCAGATAATGTTAGAAATACTCTCTAAAATATTTAAAATTCCACAAAATCTGTAGGTCAGTTTTTCAGAAAAATAAGTTTTTTTTTTAAATTTGAAAGACAAATTCACCGTCGGGAAGCAGAGATATAAACGAGTAAAGTTGCAAAATCAGGAAAAATGAGGGGGTTACAAGATCGGCATTTGCGTGTGCGTCACCCGCTCATTCGAGTGCACGCGCGAGTTGAGCTGAAGGTCAACACAAACGGATTTAAATGACCATTAACCCGTTTGTGTAGAATTTCGTAGTTTTCATGAATAGGGGATGTCTATTTATATTCATGTCTATAGGAATTAGAAGAAAGGAGAGCGAAATTAGCGGTATTTGCTTATTTCTTGTGACCCATTTGAATCACGAGCTGACGCGAGCAGCTTACGAATTGCGTGTGTGGGTACGCGCGCGCGCTCAGCTGAAAACCCTTTCGAGCCTCCTTAAAGGCTAAAACACGTGGGTGGAAAGCGTGAGTCAGGCTTGTCAACCCCTATGATATTTCAATGCGAAGCGGACGAATGGTCAGAGTCGTCCAACGAGAGTGATTTAGGAAGGTGATTTACGATATGCAGCCTTTACTTAGCCTTTCACGATTTTGCTTTTTCCAAACACTCTTTCTTGCCTAAGAGAAGGTTATTAAAAGGAGTATCTTACTTGTTTATTTCCGTGATTTGGGAAAATGAAATTTTGATATCCGTGATCCGTGATTCGTTGTTTTTTCTGTTCGTGAACCGTGCGACAGACGGCCCCCCTGTACGACCCTCTTTAAATAAAATCAGAAACCCATAAGGGTTGAAACATGTAACGGCCCCTTGTGTGCTGGCAAACAAGCTTCTGAATATTCAATTTGGTAAGTACCATATTTGGAACAACAAGAGCGAGGGGTTTCCAAATATGGTACTTAGCACTGAAACATTCAACCAATCAGTTCGCACTGAATATTCGGAAGCTGTGAACGCGCGTTACACATTTCAACCCTTACGGGTTTCTGATAAAATACAATAAATTTATTACTATATTAGTTCATTTCAAAATTAAGTAAAGGTAACCATAACATATTATGGACAAATGAATATTATTGTTCAATATAGTGGAACCTTGGAAATTTAATAGTGAAAATAGATTATTCTTTCAAAAAAATTTCAACCAAATTGGATTAAAAACAAAAGAATTTCTTTTGTAGGAGTAGGGGTTCCTTTTAACTCGGTGAGACCTCAACGAGTCACTGCATCAGTAATGCAAATGTCAGTCAAATGACCCTGCAGGGGGTGTATGTAAATCACCACATGATTTGCTTGGATAATTAGTTAAAAGCAGCCACCAAAGGAGGATCATCAACTACTCAGTATGGGGCATTAATTCACCAGTGGAACAAACTAGTTAATCACGGCTTAATCATGGCTTTACCAGGCTAATTTTATCAGGCTTTAAATACCATTTTTACAAACCAGTATCACAGACATCAACTTGCCCAGCTGCTCAACCTAACAATCCACTGCATTTTCAGAGCTGACAATCTTTTTCTATTTATTTTTAGTTTGCTTGCCTCAGGCAAAAAAGTCTCAAAAGATTTTTGCGTGACTTTAGCTTTCTTATTATCTTTTTGCAAATTCCAAACCAATTTCATCCCAATCAATGGTATTAACTGTACATAAATAAATTGTAGTTAGTTGCATACAAAAAACAAGGTGAACAAGATAAAGGAAGGCTAAAAAATATGTTTATTGTCCTCAAGATAACACCATGACATAATCAGTCCATTAATTTCACAAAAGTTGGCCAAAATCCACAAAAAATGATGAATTACCCCCTCAAAAGTCACTTTTGCCATTTTTTTTTCATTAATTAGCAATTCATTATTGAATATTTCAAAAAGTCATTTGAATTTTTTAGATTAGTTGTCTGCAATTGGCAAAACACAATATTCCTGATAGCTGTGATGAAAAATACTTTCCTTTCAGAGAAAAAAATTCAATTATTTAGAACAAAAGAGTAAATTTATTTGCAGACCCTGATGCTGTGAATCAATAACTTAGCCAGTTAATTAAAGAATTTATTTAAAGGTCGTCTAAAAATACCCATATCTGAGAAAGGATGCCAGGGAGTTTGTTAATCAAATGATACCTACGGATATGAAAATAATTATTTGGTTATAAAGTAAGAGAAAATGACAAGTTAATTGTGAAAAAATTTCCCTGAAAGGATTAAATTTTGACAAAGCGATAAATTCCCAGTTGCTTTGTAATGTGCTAATTTCGTTAACAAAAATATTAATATCAAGTCCACTTTTCAACAAAGAACGAAATCTGATATACCTTTGAAAATATCATGAATTTCCGTGATTGTTCAATACGCTGCAGGTTTGTAAAGGCTGTAACGCCTTTGAAATACTTAGTTCATGGAAGTCTTTTGAACAAGCAAAATTACGTAATCTGTTAATCGAAGAGTTTTGTCTGTCGGTAAGGCTGATGCATGATCTGGAAACTTGGGAGAACAATTCAGTACACAATATTTTTACCAATTCGAGAACTCAATAAAGATTGCCGTCCGACGAAATACCCTAATCTGTCAATTTTGCTTGTAAATTAGAATTTCCTGCTTTCAAAATTTTATAAGCAAGAAAAATAATATCAACCACGCAAGCGATAACCGTATGCGCTATTAAAGCTCAAACGTTAT
>NC_090874.1:35109324-35111824 GCF_036669935.1 Montipora foliosa
ACCCCATAAAATTTCAAAATTACTTGCTTTTCTATGCTTCTCAGTTTATATTAGATAATTGAATATGCTTAAGATATAATTAGCCCTCATACATTAATGTCTTCCCCTACCCCCCTCTCTGGTGACTTCCTGCCGCAGCACGTCTCAAGGGGCAAAGGTAAAAATTTAAATCTGATATACGAACCCTTCCCTTAAGTGTTAGTGTACCACTATAAATTAATTTTGTGTTTGCTATCTTTAGATGATCCTGGTGGAATTCAAGCAAACCAGTTCAGTCTAAGGTAATGTAAAGAACTATTATTTAAACCCTACTAGTTGCATGCAGTACACTCTGTTTATAAAACTACAGTTACACATTTAGTGTTTGTCAATAGGTAAAGGTTTTTTTTCCTTATAGACTGGCAATTAAAATAAAACTATGATAGAAATAAGAATCATTGTAACTTAAAATATTTTTTCCTTCCTTTCTTTTCATTTTTATTTTTTCTTTCAACTAGGTCTGCCCAGATTGGCATTTGTTATTTTGCGGCCCGGTCTATTGTCAGAACTGTTTTTAATAAAAATAAAGTCGAAGTCGAAGGAGAGGGTCAGTCTTGATCTTTGCTCGCCAAGGAGCTCTCTGCAACATGTTTTTGTACATGTTTTTTTGCTTCTAAATGACTTTGTTTCTTAGCATTTCTTAAGGCAACTTTTTAAACAAATTATCTTGTTGACTTTTTTTTCATCTTCCAACATTTTCATAAATGACTCAAGTTCTACTAGATAGATTTTGCTTAATGTACTATTTGTTAGGGAAGAGAATTTGATGGAGGTTTTAAATTTTGGAAAAAAAACACTAGGTCATATTTAAGATATTTTCTAAAAACTGAGTTTCAGAGGGTCTTTAAGGACGGTGCCTACTATTGTTATTGCACATACATCTGTTCATCTTGAGATACTCGGATTTCCTATCGGCGGTGCTTATTTATTCAGGGATATTTTTGCGCGGTTCAAAACTATGCAGAAAAAGCAGAACTTGGCAAGTGCTCTTGGTATCCAAAAAGAAAATTGAGGGTAACCATGCATTTTTCAGAGATAATTAAGCTTCAATTTGGAAAAAAAAACACCATACATTGCTTTGTATTTTAAAGTTTTTTACAAATATTGTTGATTCATTATCTTTGAAAAATGCATGGTTAGCCCCAATTTTCTTTTTGGATTTCAATAACACTTGTTAAGATCTGCTTTTCCCACACATTCAGTAAACCACGCAAAAATACCTCTGAATTAGTAGGCACCGTCCTTAAGCAGAGCTGTATTTTTGCCATGGCAACTGTTGGTGACTTAATGGACACACTTGAAAAATTGCCTTGTAATAATATAGGAGAAAGGCCAAAAGGATCACCGATGTTGAAGTCCTTTTGAATCACTGGTAACCCACTGTTACCTGTGAAAAACTCTTTCTAACCTCCTTAAGTGATTTTTAGATCTCCAGCCGTAGTATCCCCAGTATTTTATGAAAGAAATATTCTATGATATTTGTGTATGATAGCAAGGTATACCATTAAGTGTTTTGGGAATTCCAGAGAATAGAACTAAAAACTTGAGGGTTGTCTTTGGACTTTAATCTCAATAGTAAAATTCAAATTATGTATTTTTGTTTAACTGTTGCTTAACAGATTTTTAGGTTCAGTAGAGGTTGATGGCTTTAAAGGAAATGACATCATATGTGATGCTATGAAAGAGGTAATAAAATAACCTTTTGGATTTGAAAATATGCTTGGAGAGGGTATTGTATTCTAGATTCCAATATTATGTTGAGGTTTTCAAAGTTCTTGAGCCCATCCTTTCCTTTGAATAAATCTGTTAAAAAAATGGTTACGTGATTTGTGTGACCATCTAGACATTTCATGAGTTTGCTAATGTAAGTCTAGATGTTTCTTGAATATTTAATTAGTGTCCCAGCACTGTGCATCAGCTGTTTTTCAAGTCTACATAAGATGCTGTAAATAGTTTAATGTTGTAATGCTACTATAATATACTGTAGGTTAGCTAGAAAGTTCTAGAATCGTATGCTGTTAAGGACCAGTTAAATTCACGTGTAATTATAAATTCAAGAGTATGGAAAAACCACCATAAGTTGCCTTAAGGCATTAAGCAACTCATTTCCATTTTGCAACCCATGCAAAGAGGTATTGTGACATGCCTTCCCCTGCACAGTTTGTCATGTTGCAACAACTTGGCATTTTCCATTTTCTGAAGTGATCGATAGTCCTTCAACTTAATCTCTTTCTAAAATCATTAATTCTTTGGGCCCCATTTGTTCAAAGACTGGTTAACTTACATTGTAATTAACTGGATCAGTCACTATCTACTGTAGTTTCAATATGTTCAAAAAATGCATATTAATTTGTTCACATCACCGTGAATATGCACACACTAAGCACATCTAAGTGAAGGCGTGTATGAACTTTAAAACCTTGGCCAACATTTCACAAGGAGTATGATTTGTCCTCATGAT
>NC_090874.1:35116824-35124324 GCF_036669935.1 Montipora foliosa
CCCCTCAGGGGCTGACCAAAAGTGTTCCCAGGATTACCTGTCTCCTTTCTCGAGAAGGAGACCGATTTGAATACAAAAAGAATGTTTGTGAACAGAAATCTTCATTCTGAGTAAAAGACAGAAAAACGAATATCTTAAAACCTGGTCACGGCTTTTATCTGATTACTAGTAGAGACACTGACAAACATGCGGATTTTGGTATTTTTTACACGAAATGTTCCATTTTGCGCGAATTATTCAGAATGTTCTCAAAAATCGCCTACGGAAAATAGGAAGATTTCCTAAAGTATATGTCAGAATTGCCCCGAGAAAGGAAAGACAGACTTCAAGGTCGATGTTTTATGATACCAATCGAGAAAGGGGCCGATTGTCTTTTAATGGAAATAGAACAGAAACGCGACAAGAAGTTGAAAGAAGCGCTTTTGTTTTCAACCAGATTTAAATATTAGTTGCATTGAAACTTACTGATAATACGCAAGATACGCAAAAAAACTATTTTCGCTCGATACGAATTCTTAGAAGGCAACGCAAAAAAATTACCTCTTGCACCGAGGGTTCTCTTGGATTTGTGATGCAGCTTTAATCTTCCCACTTTCAAGTATTCTCTATCGAAGAAACTTCTTTTTCCCTTTTCGTTTCACTCCAGATTCTTTGCTTTTATTACAAAGCATCCCGAAGATCACAGATTTGCTTGTCATGTTTTCATGTCGGAATTCTCCACGGAACCAGTGGCAAATGCTGTTGGGTAAGGCGATGATTTACAACAATGAAGATGTCCCGTACCATTTTATTCAGACACGACTTCGGTTTTCATATTTGTTCCTTCCCCTTCTTAACTTTATCAAAAAAGAACATCGATGTCGGATACGGTGAAATGCTAGATTCTCAAAACTAAACAACATTTTGGCCTTCAGTCGACTTTTTAAGTGGCAAATGGGTGTCTTGGAATTTCTGATAACCCGATTTTTTACTTCTTTCAGTGTGAAAGTTAACTTTGAAAATATGCCTTTGAGTTCTCAGGCAATAGACAGGTCTGCATGATTTCTTTACTCCCGTAAAGCAAAATTGACCATCCTGTTGCAGTTGCAACGTAATCTTGTTTAAAACTGAAGGAAACCGAAACAATATTTTGCACAACCCTGATAGTTAACTTTTCCTAAAAAACGCGATAAAATAGTCTTGTGAGAGACATTTGGAGACAACGTTTAAGACTCGGGGCCCAAGAAGCCTTCTCGATAACTGAAAAAATTAAGAGATTTTTCTCTCTGAGATTTTACATTGATTACTTTCAACTTGCCCAACTGAGTTGATATCGTGACCTTTTTGCCTCTCTTTGAATAGGCTCGCCTTCAAGAAGTTTTACAGTGATTTCCTGGACTATCAAGCCCCAGTGGAAGATTTTTATATTGAATGAACTCCTCGGGCAAACGGCTTCATATATAGCGATATTAAAAGCGTTTGCACCCCCCCCCCCCCCTCCCTCCCTTCCCTTCCTTCCCTCCGTGTTGAAGCTTGAATCGACAAACTTTGAATCGATAAACTTTGCTTCAACAACCATTCAACATTTCTTTTGTTATAGTGAATGTTGAATGAGATTGATTGTTTGGTATGCGCGTGCGCGCTAATCTGTCTGTCGTTGACGACTTAAGTTGACGACACTGCGGGAAAATGAGTGCCCATGCTTGACCCACGCGCGACTGGTACCAATGTCGGTATCCATAGTAACAAGTGCGACCTCTCGTGAAAATGTTGAATGAGTTTGCCATCGTTCAACATCGCTCGACGACCTCAACAAAATCGAACAGATGTTGAAGCCAATGTTGAAGCCAATGTTTGCCCGGGCTGGCACAGCTCAGATACATACCGCACAAAATATTTCCAATTAAGACCCGTTCGTATTCTTTCAAGCTTACTATTTTGTTATCCAGATTCCCTTCCCGATCGAGCCCACGTTTCTTTTCGTTTGAATCAATGTTTCGGGAAACTTCATACTGCTTTAATGTTTGTCAACTTTACACTGTTCCAAGGATAGCTACAGTAGGTCAGGAAGTCGCCGTTTATGTAATTCACGGAGCAATATGGAGCTTGAGAAACTAAGACAACAAGAACTGACTCTGTACCTTTGCTCGTTTGTTTGACATTTTTGTACAGTTTTTTTCTTGCGTCTGAACAACGAATTGCCGGAAATACCAGTTGTAAAGTTTTTAGGATGATGCTAGTAAATGAGTCCCGTTCAAGCCCTAATTTTTTTCAGAATTTCTTTGGAACACTGCTTAATTAAGGGGCTTCCTGAACTGTGATGTTGATTTTCATTAATTTCCACTGAGCTCCATGTAATGCGCCGATCAACTCGAAACTTCAAGATCCCCCCACCCCCGGGCAAAGCCCGGGAATTTGAACTTTTGAAGATTGGATCGTTCAATTCCCGTCCCCTCCGGCCAAAATGGTGTTCAAATGCCCTGCCCTATCTTCGGATTTGTCTGTCATACCCTACAAAAGAACAATCGTTGTCGGCTCCTGTCGTCTTTAATAAAGACCTCTTTTGTAAGCCAATCGTTCACAAATGCTATATCTCTTCCTTTAAACTCTTCCATCCCGTCCAAGCACGTGTTTTATAGCTGTTAGCGACTTCGGCGCCCGAAAAAAAAAAATTTGAAACCTGACACTTCTGGTTCAATTTTCCCCACCCCACGCAGGCGAAGGTCAAATTCCCCACTCCCCGGGCACAGAAGATAGCCCGGGGTTTGCCCGGGTGGGGGATGCTGAAGTTTCGATTTGATCGGCGCATAATAGAGTTCTCAAACAAAGAGGCGAAATGGGTAGAAAGCATTGTGAAATGATTGCAACAAGGACAATTTTAATTTCGTAATAATTGTATTCGTCTTCCTTGCTTAAGACTCCTGACAACTACCTTGACTCGGAAAGCTAAAGTTAATGTTTGAGAAGTGTCACACTCAATACGAGCTACAGTCTTCTGAATTGTCCAGAATTGTACCATGAAAATATTAGTTACATCGAATACGTCACACGTCCTTATAAGGATGCGAAGAAATGGCAAATGGTTTCAAAACTGAACCGTTCGTGCGATAGGAATCATTTCAAAATGGAATAAAGATAAATGGATCTTAATTTAAAGACGGTCGTTTTAAAGTCTTAAAATGTTATTTTTCAGAACAAAAGATATGTTATTAATCGAAGGCAGTTGAAATCCCAGTCCACAGTGATAAGTGGAAAATGACAAATTGCTGTTTATTTAAACGTTCTAATTATTGATCTGTGAGATAGTTTGGAATGACTGTTTCACGACTTTGTTTTTATATTTCAAGAGACAGCTTAAGACGAATCTTTTTACGGATGCTTATACATGACCTCTATAATTTTTATTATTTTTATATTGTGGTCAAACCCCCTTTTTTATGTGTAATTTTATAATTTTATCTGCTCTTAACTTCTCTTTGGATTGTATTTTCAAGGTATTTTTATTGTAAAGCGCTAATGAGCTACAGGGAATTAGCGCTATAGAAATTATAATTATTATTATTATTAATTATTTGTTCACACATAGCACAATTGATACAAAGTAATGTTTCCGCAGGTGCAATGTTACGTCAAGTTTTACATCAAAAAATAAATTTGGGGGAAACGAATGCTGTTTGGTTATAACTTTCTTCTGCGTACAAAATAAGTTTCATCGTGATTAATGGACTACGCACCGCGGCAAAAATCTCTTGCGAATAGGCCGATATAAATATATTAAGGCATGGCTACGAGGCTTTATGGTCAAATTTCACAGCTCAGTCCTGTTTTCTCTGTCTCGCAAGTCTCAAGAGAGATTCCTAAACAAATAATATTCAAATGTAACCATAAAGCCTCGCAGCCATGTGTGAATACAGGTGGTTTTCACCTGACGTCACAGCAGCCATGTTGATGCACAGAACAATAGAGAAAAAAGTCTTTTGGGAATTTGAGTCTATTATAATGCAAAACATGAGCCATAATTTGCTATTGTTTGTGCACCAACATGGCCGTTTCATCACGTGATTGAAAACCACATATTGTCAAGATTTGATAGTTCAACCTCATTCCCAGGAGGCAGGGGTGAATCCATACCGCTTTCCACCGTTTTACGGAAATCGGTCAGAAACACGGGAAAGGGGACTTTGGAGGGTTAAAATCCAATTCCAGGGGGAGTATGCCCCCGGATCCCCTAGAAACATTTCCATTGTTTTGGAAACTGGTCATCATTAATCCTAGAGCCGTCCCTGCCAGGGTCCTTTATCTTCCTCTCTCGAGAAAGTGGGAAGACTGACCTTAGGAACGAGATTGTTGAAAGTTATCCAAGCAACACGATCTCTTCCTCAAATGAGGGTTATCCCTTCATTGTCAGTTTGCTCCAAATGAAGTATAATCCTCCATTTAGATTACTCTGTCCCAGGACTTGTGGTAGCAAATAAAAAGAAAAAAAGTAGAAGTAGCCCCTGGACAGGATTTGAACCCGGAACACCCACTTTGAAGGAACTGTTTTTAGTCACTTAACTGACTGAAAAATAAGGTTTTATCAACGGAGTTGATAATGTAGATTGGCCACCGTACAGAGACCGTTTCGAGCGTTAGCCCTTCGTCAGAGCGAATCGAGGAATTGTGGGTTACGTGTAGTTTTTATAGTAGAGTAGGAGCTACGCTATTGGTGGCAACGTGACATGGCAACGTGAAAAATAGGAATATATTAGTTAAATGAAAAGCGTTCGTTCAAACCGTGAGGATTAAGGGTGCCGATTTGGAAGATGAATTTTTGTTCCAGATTCTTGCGGTTTTCCGTCGCACCTAGATGTAGGGAAAGGCCGCAGATAGCCATGTGTTTTTTGGAGTGGTTAGGGAGATTAAAATGACAAGCGACTGGCTTAGATGCATCCTTGTCATTCTTCTCAACATCGCGAAGGTGTTCGCGGAATCGGTCGGCTAGTCACAGGATTTGAAGCCGGAACACCGACTTTGAAGGAACTGTTTTTAGTCACTTAACTGACTGAAAAATAAGGTTTTATCAGCGGAGTTGATAATGTAGATTGGCCACCGTACAGAGACCGTTTCGAGCGTTAGCCCTTCGTCAGAGCGAATCGAGGAATTGTGGGTTACGTGTAGTTTTTATAGTAGAGTAGGAGCTACGCTATGGTGGCAACGTGACATGGCAACGTGAAAAATAGGAATATATTAGTTAAATGAAAAGCGTTCGTTCAAACCGTGAGGATTAAGGGTGCCGATTTGGAAGATGAATTTTTGTTCCAGATTCTTGCGGTTTTCCTAGATGTAGGGAAAGGCCGCAGATAGCCATTTGTTTTTTGGAGTGGTTAGGGAGATTAAAATGACGAGCTACTGGCTTAGATGCATCCTTGTCATTCTTCTCAACATCGCGAAGGTGTTCGCGGAATCGGTCGCCTAGTCGTCTACCAGTCTCGCGAATGTATAATTTATTGCATAACGTACAGGTTATACAATAAATGACATTTGCGGAGGTACATGTGAAACGATCGGTGATCTTAACAGATCGCTTAGGTCCCGATATCTTGCTAGTGTTAAGAATGAAAAGACAAGTTTTGCATCGTGAGCGCGCACATTTGAAAGTGCCGGGTTGCTCGTTAGTTTTGAGCGCGCTTCTAACTAAAAAGTTGCCTACGTTTTTGTCGCGTTTGAATGAAATAAGTGGAGGTTGCGAAAAGATTCTACCAGTCTCGGGATCATTTTGGAGTACTTTAAAATTATTAAAAGAATGATACTTTTGACTGCGTGATTATGAGGATGGAAAGTGAGGGTGAACGGAATTCTGTCATTCTTATCTTTTTGTGACGTTTGTAGTGATTACTGTCGATCAAATCGTTGGGCGCGATGATGGCCCGCTTCGACCACAGAGACAGGATAGCCACCTTTTTCGAAGAACTGGCACATCTCTGATTTGCTGGAAAAATTGAAGTCATCACTACATAGACGTCGAAGTCTAAGAAATTGAGAATAAGGAATGGAGTTCTTGACATGTGATGGATGTGACGATGAATATAAAAAATAACTGTGAGAATCTGTAGGTTTGCAGTGCACACTGGTACACAGCACGTTACCACTAATAGAAACTTTAATTATCTAGGAAAGCCAATGACAATGCCGATTATTTACCAGAACTAATAAGTATATATAAAAAATCATTGCTGAATAATAGTTAAGTCTAAAGCTTGATTTTAAAATGGTTAGCTTTCTCTTGAAGTTTGGTAACCGACATTTTTCAATGTGTAAGCTTGCTTCTTAGCGGGTGTTAATACACGTTTACAGCGGCACTTTTGAAAGAAAAAATTATTGAAATTTATTAAAGAAACGGAATAACGAAATGATGACCTCGCAGTTAGTGATGTGGTGGTCTAGCGGTTAAGTGAAGGGGTTATAAATCATACGTTCCTAGGTTCGAGTTCTGCGAGTCCAGACATTGGGGTTTGGCTTTTAAACGAAATATGTTCATTTCCCATGATCCCTATCACGCTTTCAGTGTCCAAAACGAAAGATAATACTTCACTTGGAAGAAATTGACAATTAAGAATAATCCTTCAATCCCGGGGGGGGAGGTACTCCCCTATATGGGCTATATAGGTACGTGCCTCGGAATAGGGTATGGTTTTTGGAGGTTCTCGATCCTTAAATAGGGTATCCTTTACTGCTATGTTGGCATAGTGTCCCGGTGTGATCCTTAGATAGGGTGCCTAAATTTAAGCGGAAAACAAATGATCTGTCAAAGTTAAAGTATTGCCAAAGCGATTTTAAAAAGATTGTGTTCTTGCCTCAATTTTTCATTTCATAGGCACTTTAAGACCCTTTGCGGCACACACCAATCCGGACTTTCTGGGAGTACCCCCCCGGGCCTTCAATTGAGGGAGAGACTTGGTTGATCCAACATGTCCTTTACCTCTGAAATGACGCAATATGGTCTCTTCCTCAAATGGAGGATTATCCTTCACTGTCAGTTTGCTCCACTGAGTCCCAGGACTTGTGGTAGCATACGAAAAGAAAAAAAAGTAAAAGTTGCATTCCTGAACAGGATATGAACCCGGAGCACCCATTTTCAAGGAACTGTTTTTATCCACTTAACCACTAAAGATCAACTGGCTGACAACTGTACCGATTATTTGCCAACACTAATTAGTATATATAAAATCATTGCAGCGGTTAAGACTAGTGCTTGATTTTAAAATTTTCTCTTGAGGTTTGGTAACCGACATTTTCTCCTGTTTAAATTTATTTTTTAGCGGGTGATCATATACATTTACAGCGGCATTCGGAAGAAAACAAACATTGACGTATTAAAAAAATGTGGTAGTCTTGTGGTTAAGTGAAAGGGTTATTAATCGAACATTCTCAGGTTCGAGTCCTGCGAGTTCAGGCATTGGGGTTCGGATTGATAGATATTCATTTCCCATAATCCCTATCAGGCGCTGAGCGTCCTAAATTGACGATAATAGTCAATTA
>NC_090874.1:35134324-35161824 GCF_036669935.1 Montipora foliosa
TTTTTGACCTTGAACTGACAAAGTTTTTTTATGGCTTCTAGTTTTAGCGTGATTCCTATTGGCTGGCTATTGACAGTTGACTGGGTGAGGGAGTGCTTGTTTTCTTTTAACACTCAAGCGGTTCAAGAAAAATTCATTGCCAAACTGGTGAATTCCAAAGTAAATTTCACTCAAAAGCCGATATCGTACTCATGGCTTCGTCATTCATGCGATATCGGTTTTTAGCGTAGAATGTACCGTGGAATTCACTAGTTGGGCAGTGAGTTGTTTGCTCCCTCTATATATTCTTCCTACTTGGGAAGTATATAGAGGGAGCAAACCGGTTCCTCTAAAACTAACAGGAATGGCCGTAAATCGGCTCAAAGACCACACAGGAGGGAAAAAAACACTCAACTTAAGTAAGGTAAGACGATTTTTATTTAAATCGCTACATTTTCATAGGTCACAGAAACAATCGTTATTTTCCCCATACAAATCCTTATAAATATGCAAATCGCTCGAGTCACGTAACAATGCAAAGGTCATCATATAAAGAGCTGCTCATATATCGAGCTTGGGCTACCTGTGGGCAAACTGTATCCGTTTTAGCCGGGTTTGTGGCTTTCGAATTTTTACGATGTCTCATTTCCCCTCATAAAGAGAAGAAATATGATTCTTTGTTCTTTCCGTGCACGCAACATTGCTTTTGGCCTGAGAAGAGAGAATTTGCATTTCGTTCGTTTTGATTTGAAGTCATGGTTTTAAATTCACACTTTCTGCAAAGTAAAATGAGATAAAAATACTTCCAAAATTCAAATTCGATCGTGTGTTACCGTTATTGAAATATGACATTTTTACTAAAAACTTATTCAACCAACAGATTTTTTGTTGATTTATTTCGCTTTCATTTGTTAACAATTCGTAACATGTAAATTTTTTCTTTTCGGTGTCAAAGAGGTTATCGTTGAAATATATTTTTGCTATATCTTATTTCAACCGACGGATTATGATGTGATTTATTCCAGTTTCATTTGTTAACAATTCCTAACATGTCACTTTTTTCTTTTTAGTGACGACGAGATTATCATTGGGGCGCAGTCAACTCCTACGATAAGTGTAGCTGTAACTGACCCAGTTGCCACCTCCTCTACAACTTCAGCAGCAACATCTGCTGGGCAGTTGGTGGCCTCTGTTGGTCAGATATTATCTCCAGTGGCTACCCCTACACTGAGCTCTGTTGCTGGGCCCTCTTTTGTTTCTGTGGGGTCATTTTATTCTACCCGTGCAGCAACTAGGGCTGCACCTCGCACCGTACCCTGCGCAGCATCTCCTCCAGTCCCCCGGAAAGGAAAAGGGAAAGAAAGAGGTGGCAAGCGGGGAAAAGGCCCTACAGCTCATGCTGCGGTGGCCCCGGTAGCTGCAAGTGCTGCGGCGCCTTTCCTCTTCTATGATGACCCCGATTTAGGTAATCCCCCTCAATATCCCCAGCCCCAGTTCACCCCTGCTCGACCACCGGGCATTCACCTTGAGGTTCCACTCCTCAGGAATAGCATGGTGAAACCTTTACACTTTTTCCAGCTATTCTTTACTACGGAAATGGTTTCAGAGTATTGTTTTGCATACCAACTCCTATGCTTACATCCATATTGCTTCTGAGGGATATAAGTGTTACACCCGACCGGATGGAAGCTGGCGGGAAACAACATCTGAGGAGATCCAGAGGCTCATTGCTGTTTTGATTTATTTTCCGTTAGTAAAATTAGTGGGGAAGGTACAGAAATATTGGAGCACGGCTACTTTGTTCCACGGTCTATGGGCTCGAGCCCATGTCCAGGGTGCGGTTTTCAGCCCTTATGGCTTTTCTGCGTATCGTGGACCCCCTCAACGAGCCTGCTGGTAACAAGTTACGCAAGGTAGAAGCTCTTGTTAGGTATTTTAAAACAAGATGCAGGGTCTTGTACCAGCCGAGGCAACATGTCGCCATAGATGAACGCATGGTGAAGTCCCGACACCAATCGGGCATCCGACAATATATCAAGGATAAGCCCACTAAGTGGGGCATAAGGTTATGGGTATTCGCCGATAGCTCCAATGCCTATGTTCAAGATTTCAATATCTACATAGATAAGCAGGCAGGCCGGCAAGTTAGTAAGCATGGCCTTGGGTATGATGTTGTTATGACGCTAATGCAAAACTATCTTGACCAGGGGTATCATTTGTTTATTGATAACTTTTACTCGTCTGTGACCCTTGCCAAGCTCTTGTTTGATCGTGGAACCCTTGTTACTGGTACTGTTATAGATAGCAGAAGGAACTTCCCGGCAAGTCTGAAGAATGGCAAGGTGTGGGGCAAGGTAAGCCTAAAGGAGCTATGCGTTGGGAGAGGGATGCACCTGTGTTGGCATTGCAATGGGTTGACAACAAGGTAGTGTCAATGATTACTACCTCTGGCAATGCAAATGAGACCACACATGCAGGTGAGCCGGAAGAGAAAGGCCGCTGGTACCTGGAGTAACACAGATGTACAACAGCCTGAGGTTTTCCACTTGTACAATCAGTACATGAATGCAGTGGATCGATCAGATCAGATCCTGGCCACCCACAATGTACAGCGGAAGTGCATGAGGTGGTGCAAAACCTTATTTTTCCACCTTATTGATGTGGCTGTTGTAAACAGTTTCATCCTTTTCAGGGAACAACAACGTAAGTTCCCTGATAATGAAGCTCTTAAGCGACCAGCCAACTACTCATTGGCGTCCTACAGGGAGGAGCTTATTCAGAGAAACATCTGTGATCTGTTGGGACCATAAGGGAGAGTACAGTTTTTTCTACTGTAATTATGCACCCTATGAATAAAGTGTTCTAAAGTGTTCTAAAGTGCTCAAAACTTTTTTTGGTAGTAGCCTTATCCTTTCTCTTTCATTTGAGGTATAGTTTTCCTTGCTTGTGTAATTACCTGGCGAGAGACAAAAATATAAAGTGTCATTTTTGGCCTGTTTTACTGTGAAAGAGAAGAGTTAATCCCTAAAAAGAAATTACAATCCTCTATCGATATTAATTATCCTACATAATAGTACCGGTATATCCTAAGTTTCTAAATGCAAAAATCCTAACCATTCATCTATGTATCTAAAAATCATAAATCTTCTTTCTCATAGATAGTTGTAAAAAAAACCCCGAACAAAAAATGCTAATAAAAATCCCTAATAATATATACGGCCTTTAAGTATATCTAAATGTTCATCTTTGCCTTCCTTATGAAATTGTTCAAAAGGAAAGGAAAAAAGGGAAGGAACTTTATTTAAGTGTCTAGTCGTTCTAGCGCTGAAGCACTAATTGGGGGCACTGTAAATTGAAATTAACAATTAACACAAATCGAGTCAAATGTTGGTTTTTGAGGAGAGGGGAAACCGGAGCACCCGGGGAAAACCTCTCGGTGCAGAGTTGAGAACCAACAAACTCAACCTACATATGACGCCGAGTCTGGGAATCGAACCCGGGCCACATTGGCGAGAGGCGAGTGCTCTCACCACGCAGGCGCCATCCCTGCACCCCATCAGTGTTCAAGAATTTTAAAGTTCCTTGCAATGTTCAGAGTGCAATGATAGCATTGTCTTCTCTGTCGATCCGTGCTAATTTTTCGCAAAATCCGCCGATCCGCAGATATTTTTACAAAAATCCGAATCTGCAGTACTGTTAGAGAAGTGAGCATCTAAGAACATTCAGTAACTTAAGGAGGCTCAAAATAGTTTCTCCTTCTTCCAAACAAATAAACATATTCTGTCCTTACATACAGTTAGGGTAATCATATCAAGACGAAATTTGGCCAGGGTATTAAGTAGCCATCGTAGATTTTTCACATTATATTTTCCTCCAAAATAACGTTACCATGGCAACGATTTAAGGCATTTCTTTGAGCCTTAAAATCAACATATGTTGTCTTTTTTGAAGAAACGGGACGGTGAAATTTTCCCATTCGGCGTCACCAGATAATGTTAGAAATACTCTCTAAAATATTTAAAATTCAACAAAATCTGTAGGCCAGTTTTTCGGAAAAATCAGTTTTCTTGAAATGTCTCTAACTTTTTTTTTCACCCAAAGAATTTTTTTAATTTGAAAGACAAACGCTTTAAATTAATCTAAGCCAACCTTGTCCGAAAGCAGAGATATAAAGACTAAAGTTGCAAAATCAGGAAAAATGAGTGGGTCACAAGATCAGCATTTACGCATGCGTCACCCACTCATTCGAGTCCGCGCGCGAGTGGAGCTACAGGCCAACACAAACGGATTTAAGTGACCATTTGTGTAGAATTTTCGTAGTTTTCGTTAATAGGAGATGTCTATCGATATTCCCTATATATATCGGAATTAGGAGAAAGGTGAGAGAAATTAGCGGTATTTGTTTATTTCCGGTGACCCATTTGAATCATGAGCTGACGCAAGCAGCTTACGAATTGAGTGTGTGACTTACGCGCGCGCGCTCAGCTGAAACCCTTTCGAGCCTCCTTAACTGACGTTAAAGAAATACCTGTCATGAAATTAGCCTACTGCTTATCCGCACTTGGCGCCCAAATCGCGTAGTCGTTCCTAACAAGAACGTGGACCCTCTATCGAGTTCTGAAACGTCAGTTTCCGTCCCCTCCTCGTCACTGAGTTTGCTGTCACATTCAGTCACCTCATCATCATCATCACCAGCATCTCTGTCACAATCGGGCATCTCATCTAAACACTCCGCCCCAGGACTTTCAGCCACTCCAGACACATTCACTCTCTCTGAGATACCCAGATTCCTCTGGTAGATAACTTTGGCCGATTTGTTCTCTGTCTGACTGCAGCTTCATATGCGCGTGCTCGCGTAGTTGCTGGAATCGACGCAGCACAGAATCTTGTTTTTATGAAGGAAGTCATCGCCTTTGGCACCTTCTCGGTAAAAAAGATGTGACGAAATGGATGGTCTTTGTCTCAATGACCTCAATGACCTGACCCTCCATGTTGACCGTGCCGATGGTACACGTGGTGAGGGTCTGGTGAGGACACTGGCTCTTTGTCTGGCTTGAAGCCGAAATCCTGGGGTCCTAGAGTTTCCTGGATTCCGATGACATTAAAGGTCAAAGATGTGTTACACCGGTTATCAGTTACACGCGCCCGTCAACGACCTTTTTCATATTTCGAAAGTACAATTTAGGTGGACTTCAGTCAAATGTTTCCATGACGATACTCTAATGTTCTCTTAGCAGCAGTTGGATTCGTCATGGAAACATTTGATTGACGTCCACCTTAATTGCATTTTCGAATATGAAAAAATGTCGATGAGTCTAGTTCTAAGGTCAGGCAGAAAAAAAATTGAAACAGACCGCCAAGTTTATTTCCGCGATCCACACTTCAAAAAAAAAAATTAATAATCCACGCTGAAATATTGAAGAAATCCGTGATCCGCTGAGCGTTCAAAATCCGCCAATGCACAAAATGTCTCCTCAAAATCCGAGCAGTTTTTTTAGCCAAATCCGCCAATCCGCGTACCTATTCACCCCCTCCTTCGGCATCTGCTTCAGGACCAAGTCACCTGTCTCCTACCGAGCACTTGATTATTATTATTATCATTATTATTATTATTATTATTATTATTATTATTATTATTATTATTATTAGAATGAACAACGGAATAAATGAACGTCTATTTATTTACAGTAATTTTTACATCATAAAATAACCAATATACAGCGCCAATTCCTACAAAACCTAAGATTCGAGCTGAGAGTGTGCTGGAGTAGATCAGAAGTGCCAGGTTGCTCGGGGCGGTAAACATCACCAACTGTTGGCCAACCAATGAAATTTCACCGAAACGCCACAAGGCCCTCACCAAGATGACGTAAGTCGGTAAAGAGCACAAAAGCATCGCCATCTCGAAAGCATAACCTGTAATCACGAGAGATCGATCTGAGTTTAAATCAATTTGTTAAGCTTATCTCTCCCTAAAAATACACGTTCATTAAGTGATGACACGCATTGTCCATATCACGTTTTTTCAAAAAGAGCGGAGATTTGCCACATGGATCAGTTTTAGCCTACTTCCTGAAAGTCAGATGACATGGTGGCTTGAACTCATTCCCCGAAGGCCACGTTCCTATTCTGGCGGTTGCACAGGAGTTAGCAAAGAATGGAGGCTGAAAGGGGGGATACTTTTTCCCATTATTAGCCTCCATCGTATGCTAGTTTCATTCCAACCATACACTACTGTACAGGTGTCCATTTCTCCCAAATAACGTGAAGGAAATTTTGTAGAACACGAACGTATCTTGACTGTTTCCGAACGACTAGATACCTATGTTCTGATCATTTGCTGAAAGCAAATGCATTGCCTTCTCTTCTTAGGTTTCCACTAAAGCGACCCAGGAGCAGTCGGTAGACGCGGTTACATGTTTCAAAAGTCGGTCTTGAATCAGTGAGACACGTGGCTTGAACGGCTAAAAATAGTCTTTTCGCGATACCTTCGGGGCTATAAATTCTCAAACCGGGTTCTTTGGTTTAAGGCTTACCATTGTTGGGTTAAATCAACTTCCTCTTACCTAATATCGACAGCCAAGAGCTCTGTACGGGCAACGCGTCAATTACAGTCCTGGGGTACATACACAGCGCCAAAGCAACTGCTGCTGGTAAAGCAGGAGAGTATTGAAATCGAGCACCCCGGATGTAAGGAATTCCTTCTGGTCTCAGAAACAGCAATGACAATATAGCGCAGGTCATCTACAAATAAGACATTTATTACCTCTTTAGTACAGACTTTGAAGTGTCTGCTTTGTTATATACCGTGCACAATAAATACAAGTACTTCGGATATTGCCGAACGCATGGGTTTGCCGTCAAAGAAGATGACGACTGGACAAATAATCATGCAAAAGACTAAACAGAATTTTTACCCTCAAGCCCACGTGGCCAACCAGACCGGAAGAGCAGCAGCTAACGCGACGGAGAGAGTGTAACCAATGATGATGATGACTGAGTTTAAATACACTCTTGTAATAGTTTGTGAGAGGTGACGCATTTTTCCTTAGAGACTTTAAACCCTCCAATCGAAGATCTAGGACCAGGGGCCCGTTTCTCGAAAGTCCCGTAAACTTTTCGGGCCCGAAAAGCCATTTGTGAAACTGCCAAACGCTTGTTTTGGAAAGCCGATCTTTTACCATGTTTTCAAAGTAACAAAAAGAAAACTGACTGTGAAGTTAGGTGACTTAAATCCTCTCTGTTCTTGAGATACAGAGGGAATTGTGACACCCGAAAATGGCCCGTAAAGTTTCGGGACTTTCGAGAAACGGGCCCCAGGAGCCGATTACCCTCCATCTTCCATTATAACCCTCCGAGTCAACCCTTTCCCGCATCAGAAGGAGCTCAAAGGGGGGCTTAAGAGGGTGTTTTCACAATGATAGCCAATCATACGAGACCTATGGTCACCCATTTATTACGTCACATACGTACGTGCACCACTTCACGTATGTTCTCAGTCACACACGTCACATACGTCAAAATATAGTAGTTCTAAAATAAAAAGACTACGGGACAGGGTTGATTCAAGGCTACAATACACATGGAAGGTCCGGGTAAGGGGCTCCTGCTAGGACTAATTTTGGAATTCTTGATCCTGGTGATGACACTCGGTCAGCTAAAGGCACTACTTCATGGTTAACACAGGACTTTAGGGAAAATTGAAACATTTAAGACATCTCTAAGGTTACAATGCGAACTACCTACCCACAATTCCCAGTAGTCGGAAGGCGAACACAGAAGAGCCAACACAAACGAAGTCAATAAAGAAATATTGGAGAAAAATGAGTAGCTCTGGAGAACGAGACCGGATGGCAATTTGCTCGCTTTCGTTTCTTCCTGTACAGACAAAAAAATAGAAAGGAAAGGATCACTCCACAACAAAAATGAAGGAAATCAGTGATGGAAAAGATATTTGCTAAACATCAAATGAGAACCGACAGACTTTTTTTCAAAGGCTTCTGACTCAAACAATTTGTTTTTGAGTCATTTATGTTACTATGGGATAGTAAATGGGAAACTGTAAATAATGAAATTGACTTTAAAGTGGTACTATGATCAAAAAATCATTTCCTTTTTTTCTTCAGATTTTGAAAGCGTGTTTGCTTAACACCTAACTGGAAAAATTTTGAGCGTTGAGTTTTATCCAAAGGCTGTTTATTTTGAGTGTAAGTTTTGGATTTCACGGTCCGCCATTACTCACGTTCAAAACTGGCCGATTGGACCTCAGAGGGTTGGATCTAGAGTAAATGACGTCATTTACTCACTAGCTTAAAATTTCAGCGTGTAAACGCAATTTATTACATATGCAAAACACGGGTTTAAAAGTCTGAAAGCCCGAAACTCCCGTGCTGCATATTAATTCGGCCGCGTACACACGCATTGCATTCTTAAACTAATGAGTCTTTGACGTCATTTTCTCCTCGACCCAGCTCTCTCAAGATTTTAAAGTTAGTAATGGCGGACCAATAAAAAAGAGAATTCCAGTTAAAATAAACAGGTGTCTTTTTAAAACCAGAACTTAAAACTTTTCTCAGTTAGTGTTTAGTTAACATAGTTTTGAAATCCAAAGAAAAAAAAGAATTGTTTTTTTGGTCGTAGTACCACTTTCAGGTAGCTCAAACCAGTTTCAACACTTGAAAGAAACGTTTTTATTAGAAGGATTGACGCTACAACACTTTGTAACTTAACAGCATTGTTATGGTACCATATCAAACACCAATTATTGCTGAAAAAGATTCGGTCATTTTTGCGACGTCAGATGTTACCGTGGCAACAGGAAAGCCCTGCAAAAATACCCCATATTTTGGCTTTAGCTGCTCATATCTCAAAAACGAACTCGATGACCCCCATTTTCTATTTCTGAAATGTAATCAGCATGTCAGAATGAAACTTTCTGTAAAGTTTAGGCAAATGATGTGGCACGGATTCAGAGCCACCTTAAATAATGGATAGATAGTTTTATCTTAGCCTGCTGATCACTTTTGTACAATAAAAAATTGGGGTCACCGAGTTAGTTTTTCAGATATAAGCAAGTAAAGCCAAATATAGGGTGTTTTTGCGATGCTTTCCTGTTGCCATGGTAACTTGTTACGTCACAAAAATGACTGCATCTTGTTCAGCAATAGTTGATGTTTTACATGGTATCACAACATTGCTGTTAAGTGATAAGTGTTGTAGTGTGAATTCTTCTAATAACAAGGTCTCTTGAAAGTGTTAAAACTGGTTTGAGCCACCTTAACAATTATGTTGCAATTGCAACATTTATTGCACTGACGTTCCCGTGTTCCCGTGAAAAGGGAAGGGAATCAGAAATGAGAGAAACGAATGAATAGGAAACAAGAGAAATCTTAAACCCGGTAAGTGAACAAAGTCGGATTATCAAATGAAGCTATGATCTTCGCAGTTATGAACGCAATTTTTACAATTGCGTAGAGAAGCCTGAAAAATTCAGGACTTCAACGGGGTTTGAACCCGTAACCTCGCGATTCCGGTGCGATGCTCTAACCAACTGAGCTATGAAGCCACTGACATTGGGAGCTGGTCATTTGTGGGTTCTAATGGTCCCGTGAGGAATGAATCAATGATGAAATGGTCTATGAAATGAATCATATGAACTGCGGATATGAAATCAAATGAAGCTATGATCTTCGCAGTTATGAAAGCAATTTTCACAATTGCGTAGAGAAGCCTGAAAAATTCAGGACTTCAACGGGGTTTGAACCCGTGACCTTCGTTCATAACTGCGAAGATCATAGCTTCATTTGATTTCATATCCGCAGTTCATATGATTCATTTCATATACCATTTCATCATTGATTCATTCCTCACGGGACCATTAGAACCCACAAATGACCAGCTCCCAACGTCAGTGGCTTCATAGCTCAGTTGGTTAGAGCATCGCACCGGAATCGCGAGGTTACGGGTTCAAACCCCGTTGAAGTCCTAAATTTTTCAGGCTTCTCTACGCAATTGTAAAAATTGCGTTCATAACTGCGAAGATCATAGCTTCATTTGATTTCATATCCGCAGCTCATATGATTCATTTCATATACCATTTCATCAAAGTCGGATTAACTTATCGGTTGTGACGCTAGCATACTCCTTACATAAACCATACACTCCTGGCAAAAGCCAAACCTAACACCATTCGATTGCCAGTTCGAACACTCTACCACTACTTAAATGGAAACCTGCAAGACCTAAACCTTCAACGTTTTTCTCTCCCTGTGGTAAAAAATCCGAATTTGAATCGAGAAGACATGGGCTTGTCTCCCTTTGGGAGCACTGGGATTCTTGGCGATCCACGAAACAGAAATATTCCTGCACATCCCATTTATAACGATTTCAGCTTTTAGACTAATTACCAAGCTTTCTTTCTGAGGGACCGAGTGTCTTTTCATCCCGAATCCAAGGACAAGGTGAAGACAAAGGTGATACAATAAACTGGGAGAACCTGGGGACGATTTGTTTGAACCTGAAAAAAAAAACAGACAGCAGAGATTGAGGAAGTGTGGTAGCAACGTTGGTTGCAAACAATATTAGTCACAAAGATAGTGACTTAAGTTACAGGAAGGGTAAAAAAAAAACGACATAGCGATTCACGATTGTTCTGTACGAGATGTTTTATTTTTTTTTTCTTAACCACGGTGAATGAAATGAACGGATTTACTCTATCGATGGTAACTCGGGGTAACCGACGACCTTCCGTTTACTAGTTGAGATCAGACGTCGAGTATACGAACTACTAATCGGAAGGTCTTAGGTTCGACTCGGGCAGGGGGACACTCAGATTTTTCCGAGTAACCCCGAGTCACCATCGATAAATATGGAGATTGTCACAAGAAAAAGAAATCTTCTTTTCTAAGCTTATGTCTCTCTTCTTCGTTCTCGCTCACTAACTTTGGTTAACAGTTAAGAGATGAGCTAAATTAATTGGGTTTCATTAAGTTTAGGCAAACAGCAAATTTACTCGCACGGTTTGGCTCTCGTTGCTAACGCGCCTTAAGGACGGTGCCTACTATTGTTATTGCGCATACGCTCTGCGCATCTCGAGATACTCGGATTCCCTATGGGTGGTGCTTATTAATACAGGGATATTTTTGCGCGGTTCAAGACTATGCGGAAAAAGCAGAACTCAACAAGTGCTCTTGGTATCCAAAAAGAAAATTGGGGGTAACCATGCATTTTTCAGAGATAGTGAAGCTTCAATTTGGAAAAGAATGCCATGCATTGCTTTGTATTTTAATGCTTTTTAAAAATATTGTTGACTAATTATTTTTAAAAAATGCGTGGTTACCCCCAATTTTCTTTTTGGATTTCAATAACACTTGTTAAGATCTCCTTTTCCCGCATCTCCAGTAAACCGCGCAAAAATACCTTTGAATTAGTAGGCACCGTCCTTAATCTGACGGAAATCATTTTCCTCTGCTGAAATAACAGTTCTTGCAATGAAAACTCGAGTCCGCGTCCGTTCTACCTCGACAGCAATGAAAGTCCTTTCAATTATATAAACTTTGCTCTTGACTATTGAGGCTCAGTGAACGTTTCCTCAATGTACCTTTATGCGAACTAGGACCAATGGAAGTAAGAGACTCTGAAATGAGACAAGCCAGAAGGGAGCTTCCAAGCAGCACGTAGGGTAAGCTAGAATGCAATAGGAGAAAAAGGCTAGTGGATTGAATATAGATCAAAAATATTTTGTTTTGTGTTGTATGCTTCCGTCAAATAATTTTCTATTTAACAAATAGATTCCATGTTGCCGTGCGTCTGTTCAGTGATAGATCGATCATAGATCACGTCAAAATGTGGTAAGAACAAAAACCGGGTGGTGTTGTTACCACATTTTGACGTCTTCTGTGATATATTAGCGAGTTTACGCAACAGGACGGCTGGAAGACTCAGGACGGCAGAATGGCGAAAAAATGTCGCGCGAGACTGTGCATTCCCGATCTTACGATCTTCCAGCCGTCCTGTTGCGTAAGCTCACTATTACTGAACAGACGCACGACAACATGGAATCTATTTGTTTTATATAATAAAGAATAGACTTCATTCGCATAAAAGCTGATGGTGACGTCCTCTAATAGATCATAGGCAAGAACCAATCAAAACGCAAGAATAACTTGGGTTATTATATAATTAAAAATGTGGCATGGGGTGAGAGTTCAACCGCGCCTGTCAACACAAAGCTGATGAAAAATTGTCACTACGGCTTACGATGAAAGTGATGATTTCCAAACGATTAGTTTTGAAGTCTTTTAGCGATGGGGCACTAATTGGCGACACTAGACTTGTAATCTCGCAATCTGATTGGCTAATTTGCCGTTGTCGGTAAGAGGCTAGACAAATCTGCTCGCGTCATGCTCGCGTCAATTTGTCACGCAATGTAATAGCCAATCAGGAAAGCTCATTTTGGGAAATAAACTAATCATATTGCGAGAAAGTTATAGACAACGATTGCTCTTTCTTTGTGTCATGATTTTGTTCACGCTCTGAAATAAACACTTTCTTTGGTGTTGAATATCATGGTAAAAAACAAATCGAAAGTGGTTCAGCGCTGTGGACTCACGAGGCACAGCCGAGTGAGTCCACAACATTTCGACCACTGTGATGACGAATATCGTTGTCAATAAGAGTACAGACAACGCTGAACCACTTTCGATTTGATAAGTTGATATTTTAGGAGAGGGGAAAACTGTAATACCCTGAGGTAAACCGCTTGGAGCAGCGAAGAGAACCAACTACCTCAGCCCACATGTGACGCCAAGTCTGGGGTTCGAACACGGGCCACATTGGTGGGAGGCGAGTGATCTTATCACTGCACCAGCCCAGTTCCCGTGGTGGATACAGGCATATGATGCCGTTTGTTTGTTGTTGGAGGTTTTAGTATGGAGCAGTTTTTGTCCAACGTGGTGGATAATGTTGAAACAAACTACCAATTCGGGAAAGAACGTCTGCTCTAATGCAAACATTTCCTTTGGTTTCGTAGTCACTGATCATGGTAGCGTAAAACCTCCAAAGTGTTTTGCCTTTGTCACGTCACATTTAATCGAGCCCAATGACACAAAAATTTCTTTATAGTGTTACTTGACTGATGTGAAATGCGCACGAAAGGCCTCGTGTTTCAAGATAAGCTAAACATTCTGTAAAATCTGAGGAAGACAAAATTTACTGTCATCCACAATACAAACTGCACTGCAAGTTACCTTAGCTTAACAGCTTCCTCTCCAAAAACTGGTTTCCAAGATACCACCAGCAAATGCAAGGTAACAGAAGATGAAATTCCAAAGAGAAGACAAAACAGAGGTGGGCGAAACACAGGAACCATCTACAATGAGTCAAGAAGAAACTGAGGAACAAACAGGTACAAAGAGTAAGCCGGTTTAATGCATCATTTGCAGCTGGCGATCACAAAAACCGCCAAACTGCAAAGAAAATTGCATGCGCACTGGGACATCAAATAGATACTTGATTAAAAAAAATAAGCATCTTGGCGTCCAATTTGTTGTCTGCAAAATAGTTCAACGTTAAAATATGACAAACTGGTGACCAAACGTACCGGTAATCAAGACTTACAAATGGCTCACATCACGGATTCAAATTCGTTTTGTGAGAGACAGACGTGATCCTCGTCATCAAAAATCACTTCTGTCACCAAGATGGAATCCAAACCTTGCCGAGAACATAGCTTTTGCCATGGGGAAGCCATTTCTAACAAGTACCCTATCTTTGGAGAGTTCACTGAATTACTTCTGAGATATTTCCCTGAATATAGAAACCTTTTTCCATTTCCCCGACTGATTCAAGAACGCTGAACGAAGTTTTTAAGGCGCTACCGCTTGTTTAACTACCCGCACTGTTCTTCATTGTAATGGCTTCTACATGGCAAACCAGCAGGCTCAGCAAAATTGATTACCCTTCCATTCTCACCACAGCAGAAGCTTGTAACCCAGGGGTAAGACCAATCAAAACAGCGATAGCCACTCTCTGCGACCACGAGCACAGCTCCAGGTTTATGACCTTAGTAAGCACTGCTATCAATGTTAACAGAGCAATAAGAATAAGCCAAGGAAGAACAATGGACCTGAAATTAGACAAAGAATGGACAGCATTGCAATGAGTCGCTGCTCCCCTGGGCTCAACGGAACGTTAAATGAACATGTTGGAGCTGTTTACGTAAAGGGAGGAAGATTCTACAAGGCGAAGCAATTATTTGTCTGTTCGTACAATCAGAAATTTCGGTCAGGGTTAAGAGCCATAAAATGGCAAAATTCTTCTTTTGTTTTAATCCTAGAAAATGTTTGTGTCTTTAGCCTACTCAATTAATAGGCCTTATGCATGATGACGCCATATGCTTAAATATTAACCACCAAGCCTCGTTTGCACAATATTATTCATATAATCTGCACATGCAATACTGGTCGCCGGTTCAAGTTTTTACCTCTCGTTACAACACTTCTCTTATTAAAAGGAAGAGGAAAATGTATAGCGCTTAAAATAGATCCACAACATTCTTGGGATCTTCCGGCCTCCTTGTGAACACATTTAACTTAACACATTCTTATTTCATTCAGCTTATTTTCAAGATCTTTCGACATACAAGGGGACTGCAACATTTACGATCTCGTGGACTTACTCTGATAATAAAAGTTTTTCTGTGTTGAACACTGGATAGAATAAGGACACCATATACACGACTAAGGCTTGAAGTATCTAGGAGAGACAAACACGAAATTAAAAGAATCTAAATAATTCTGATAATCTGGAATGATTTTAAATCAAGCTAAGGTCGGCGTGGTGTTTTAATACTTTGACTTTGTTTTAGTTCATGGACCCACCTTCTCACGCAAAGCTGATCACATACGGTTCAAATTGGTGCAAAAATGACTGATTGCAACTTGTCGTATACGGAATAGAGCTTTTCTCCATTTTCGTTCAACGTTGTTCAGCATCTTACATTCAACACAGTGAAAGACCTATTTCAGCATTCTACGTGACATGAGACAGTTCAATATTTGTTGATCAACAAATACTTAGTTAACCTTGTGTTGCCGGCTTAAAATACATTATATTACTGAGTAGAAGGAAAGACAACCCGCACTACAATCGAACTTTTGGTTCGAAAGAACGAATGATGGTATAGTGCTGGGTATAGTGCTGCTCTCGATTCTCCACAGCTTATCTTCGTCTGTCCTTCTCTAACCAAGTACACGGGCGTCACATAAGTCCAATGGTTACATCTCAAGTGAGACCTAATATCAAAGCGTATGTAAGCGAGTGATTATGGCCACTTACGTCGTATCTTCTAAAACCTATTATAGGTGTGATAGTAAAAGCTGTGAACTTGGCTGACTTTTTAGAGTCGTGCTAGTTCCCGTGTTACGAGGAACTTAAGTTGAATTAACTACGATGATTTTTCCCGTTGAAATGGTTTCCTGAGAGCAGTTGGAATTTTTGTCCTATATACAAATGTGCTCTCTCTTCTTCTTCTCTCAATTACACCAAGATTACTAAAAACCGATTCAACGGTGCGACGCTAACCGCACTTCGAGGAAGAGGGCCTAGAAGGGAAAACCCTGGCAACTTCGGTACCGCTTGTATGCTTAGGATACGCAAATACGTTTTTGAACGTAATTCACATTGAGGGCATAGAATTTCACCAACATACCCTGTACAGATTGAAATCTGGTTGAAGAATCTCCAACAAAACACTCGCGCAGAGAAAAAGAATATTGAGTCTCTTGAGGACCAATTTATGCAAAAAGTGTTGGTAGGAAAGTTTCAAAAATAGAGCTCCCCAGATAAACACTACAGCAGCTGGAAATATAAACAAAACATACAATGTGTGAAAACTGTTCAGTTAAAGGCCGAGCCTTCGCGTAGGTGCAATTCTCGAAATCGCACCTTTTCTTCGAAGGGAGTCGAAGAAGGAAGCTTTTTTACATAACAGTTTGCTTTCATACATTTACATGCATATGTAAAATAAACCCAACTGCCTTTACTTTAAAACTCTAAATTAATAAATGGGCGTACCATCCACAATCCAAAAATAAATTAATGGATGGGCGTACCATGCACAATCCACAATTTTTGGATGATTCTCGCTTACAATCATTCAGTTCATTGCGATTTCTACTACTTCTCCCCACAGCAAGGAAAAACAAATTACAAAGTCACTTAAGGGTGCGGTCGATTGACCACATTTCGGAATAAGAATACATGGAATAGAGTTAGGAATCCTTCGTTTTTACGGAGATTCACGTAAAATTGTCAAATACCTGCTAAAATGCTATTTTAATCATGAGCGCTTACCATTTGAATGAAATTTTCGGTGAGAATGTTTCGACAAATGGTACTGCATGTTCTGTACTTAGAAAAAGAAAATGGGAATGTGCTGTATCATTTGCCAGAAAAACGGGTTGTTCGGGTTGAAAAACATCTGAAACGGTCTATTCTCTCTGGCACTTGTAATTGTGGACAAATGGTACAGAAAATTCCGGGCGTTCCAGTCAAAGCGAGAAAAAGGGAATACCTCGAAAGGTATTACCTTTTTTCCGAAAACATTCCACCGAGATGAACCGTTCCATTTGAATTCTCTCCGGAATCACCAAAAATTCCATTCAAATGGTAAGCGCTCAATATCTTTGTTGTTTTTGTTGCTTCAGACGCCAGACATACCGTTTTAAATCATCACTCCACGTATTCTTATTCCGGAATAGGGTCAATCAAACGCACCCTAAGTCATTACAGAACGTATGGAGATCAGAGATCTGCAGCCACATTACTAGTTAAAAACTGCGTTTTTGTAGCACAGAGTCAATCAAGTGTGTTCAAGGCTCCGCACAAAAAACCTCTGGTTTCTTGAAATCGTATCGGTTGTTTTCACTCTTTCTTTGTTTTGTTTCGGGTAATTTTTTTTCTTCTACACACCTTCAGAGGTGGGAACAGAGATCAGCATTCCGCCTGAAAGTCCCGAAGATAAATTTGTGAATTGGATGTAAGATTATTCTGAAAAGCTGGTCTTTCAGACGCTGATATCTAACATGCATGTTTTTTTATACTTCCAAGTAGGCAAGGCTTGTTTCCCTTTTAATGTAATGGATATGTGTTAACGTTTACTCCCTCGCGAGGGGGCCGGACAACGTTTAACAATAACGTTCCAATGTACCTCTGTTTCTAGTACCTTCAATCCGGATAGCGACATTATAACAACAGAATGGAAGCCATAGTTAAGTATCAGGATTACACATACAAATGCTTGAGACGGACTCACCAGCAATATCAGCAGATGAAGGGATTCTGTGTGTCATCATAAACCAAAGTGGAAGAATGAGAACATCGTATGCAGCGACTGTTGCAATTACTAACGCTATGTAGAGTGTTAGAGCCTAAAAAAATGGGGTTTTAATAGGTGCAAGTGATAATTATTATGGCGACGAACCGCTAACCGTTTCTCCTTAAAATGTTATGAAAACCAAACGGCAAAGGAAATAGCCTTGAAAGAACATGGCTTAAAGATGTCCATAAACGGTAGAGACCCCAAAATAATTGTTTGTTTAGTGACTTAATCATGCACTAAATAGTTTGGAATACAACTTCAAAATACTGTGCCAGCACCAATACCCTTCCAATGCAAAAATCAAGCAAGGGGTTGAATGCTGCAAATTGTAGTTCGACTTCATTACTGTTGTGTTTTCTGGAGCCATGGAAATATGGTCGGTCCAGCATTACGGAATGGATTTGACGATGTTCCGGCAAAATTCACCTCATTTCTTGAAAGATCTCCAGGCGCTTGGATAACCTTGCATACAACAAAAGTGAATAAGAACATGAGAACAGCAGGAGACACTAGCAGCAGACTGGGAAGCAACACAGAGGCAGTGGGTTGATACGGGAGAATCAATGATAGACAAAGAGGTATCTTGGAGCCATGAATGGCGATACACAGTGACACAGATTGCAAATGAAGCTTGCCTGCATTGTACAACCTGAAAAGGAAATAAGAAACCACTGACAAAAGAAAGAAGCAAAAGAGTTTGCCAATGTCAGCCAAATTGACTGCTGCATTCTCCAGACCTTCATCAAAGAATACGAAACTCCTGACCTTTCACACTTATTTAAATAATGTTTTTTACTTCAAAACTTGAAGCAAGGGCAAACTGTTGTTGCTGCAAGTGCGCATTGTTGTTCTTGTCTTGGAAAGTAGCTCCGGTGCAAACAACATTGAGAGCTGGCTGGGTTAACTCTCCAGGATTTGTGCAAATTTCTTGGTTTAACGCAATGGCAATGTACAAGTTTCAAATTGAGCAACAATATTAAAGCACAGCATTTCACTAAAAAAATCAAGCTGGGAAGTGCACAATTTCAAATATCTAATGCATTGGCAAAAAAAGAATCATCTCCTTTCCCCAGACACGAAAGCACCGAGATAACAAATATAACGGGAACCGTTTAAACCAAGGTTACTCGTGCTAAGGATAATATAGTCGTTACCTTCCGCACATGTAGCAAGTGAGGAGCATGGTTAACACGAGAAAATACACAGGATATAGTTTTTCCACAGCCAGGACATGTTCACAAAGCACAAACCCTACGAATAGAGCAACTAATTTAATTAAGATGCTTAAAATGTCAAAATTGTTGTTGTTGCTATTATTATTATTACTACTACTACTACTACTACTACTCCTACTCCTACCACTACCACTACCACTACCACTACCACTACCACTACCACTACCACTACCACTACCACTACCACTACCACTCCCACTCCCACTCCCACTCCCACTCCCACCACTACCACTACCACTCCCACTCCTACCACTACCACTACCACTACCACTCCTACTCCTACTCCTACCACTACCACTACCACTACCAATACCACTACCACTCCTACTCCTACCACTACCACTACCACTCCCACTCCCACTCCCACCACTACCACTATCACTACCACTACCACTACCACTCCCACTCCCACTCCCACTCCCACTCCTACCACTACCACTACCACTACCACTCCTACTACTACTCCTACCACTACCACTACCACTACCACTACCACTACCACTACCACTACCACTACTACTATTATGACATGTCCTAACACTGAAACTCAAAAGAAGCTTAAGGCAGACGTAAAACCTTCCTACAGTACGGAAGCCGACAAGGGTCACACGTTGTGGCTTCCACTTTGTCGCGTTTAACCTAAAGGGGGTGGGGGCTGTGTTGCCGGACTCTCACTGAGAGCAGTGCTAGTCTTTGAGGGAGTACTATCGCAGTTTTGTATCCTTTTAACATTTTCATTTTACGTTCTCCCCCTCTCCCCTCTCCCCCCTCCCCCAATCTTCCAATTTGTCGCTGGAGAAGAAGAACATGGCAGCCATGTTGACGAAGTTCGCGTGGGCAAACGTGGGCACACCTACATGTAACTCATCACCTTCCTTTATCGAGTAGGGATAAAAATACCTTTCTTAACCTAATTTGGATGACTTTATTGCCATTTCCTTCTTGGTTTCTGTTTCAACAACTACAAGTACTGTTAGTTGCCTTGTTTTCGAACACTTTTTGAAAAACCGTAATTTCTTAGCGCAAAACAGCACTAACCAGCAAAAATTTAGCCACAATTGTAGCTTCCACCGCTGGTACCTAGGGCGTAAAGTTTCACTACGTGAAGCTCTTTGGTTTCTTTGTAATGGCGGTGCCCTAATTCCGGACGATCGTTACGAGATAAATACTATCCTCGATCATTACAAAATACATCATACGAAAGTGAAAAAGAAGTAAATGAAGTTTCGGGCTGAAGTCAAATGGAAAGGTCCGTTTCGGTGCGGTCCGACCGTGGAGGTGGTCCTCTTTGACCCGTCGGTCCAGTCCGACCGAAACGTGCCGATCCATTAACAAAAATTCTCGTTTCCAGTCCCATTTCACCGTGATGTAACCTAAATTTCGGTCGAAACGTGAATGGAACGCTTCGGTCCGGTTGGATATTGACTTTTGATGAAAAATATGTCGTTCCATTTTTCCTTGGTTAGTTCCACTGGTCTCCGACCTGATGGTCAGGCATAATGGAAAGCACCCTGGGTTGGACAACAACAGTATTTTCGAATGAATCTTTATTTGAAGAACACTTTTCTCGGCCATTTCCTTCAAGGCGCTGACCGTACTCTTTGCAACCGTTAGGTGTCTGGAATTGAGCACACCTCGCCAAAGTAGTCTCTAGTAGTCTTGCTCGGAGATACGAAACTGCAAACGGAAAATTCTTATATGCTCAAAAACGTAGTCCTTTTAGCTTAACTTATGTCGAAAAAATTCAACCTATCCCGTATTTTGGGAAAACAGACCGCTTGATTGAAAAGAAATACTTCCACGAGGGATAAAAAGCGAATTTGATCAGAGACAGATTTTACTTACCACAACGAAAACTTTCATATTCCCACCTAAATGGGGCGTGGCTTGGTTACGAAAAAAACTAACGCAAACAGACTAGTCAAATAAGTCTTTGGAACGTATCATTCGGATTTGTTTCGTTATCAGAACGAAATACAGAATAGTAAGGTCTAAGTGTCCGGAAATGGGGGTGTCCGAGAAATAGGGCAAAATACTGTACAGAGAAAATACTGCTTGCATGCAAATTTAATGACTTTTGGATTTTTCTCGGACGGGAGGGAATCAAAAATTAAAAAGTATGAATAGATAAATGAATATTGAGCCCCTTGAACATATATGCATGCACTGCTTCCTACCTACTGAGTGGATCACCAAAAGAACGTTCAGCCATTCACTGTCAGCCCCAGAAGATTTATACACACATATAACTGAAAGACAGCTGACGAGACCAATAAGAACATTTACTACCCACAAGGGTAAGGAGAACAACTGGAACTGATACCTATCGCTTGTCAAGGTGTATCGCATGCCAATGTGTCGACTTAGTACCAATAATGACACAAAGTTAGTGTTCATAATATTTTTAACACTACCAGCTAGCTCAAAGGATACGATAGCGACCATGGTATGAAGAACAGCCAAAGTAATGACAGAATGGTAAGGACAGTATACAAAACACTATGATACATCTGCAATTCAAGCACAGTGCAGCAAAATAAAGATGACTGTTGAATGACAGAAAATATAAAATTATTCATATTTTTGAAATGCAGAAATTAAAATACATGAGTTGATTTTTTGTCCTATATTTGAAGCAAAAAACTAACCTTCCACTTTTCTTTGCCACTTGTGATCCAAATAAGCACGCCACAAACAACATTTGCAATCATAACAGGTAACACGTGAACAGCAACAGAACCAGACCACACCAATATTACGCACAAAAGTACCTAAAAGATAGTGTAATAAGATAATATATGTATGTGTACCTGAATACGACAGTTTTCGCATAGACGCCACACGATATGACTACTCTCATGAAGATTGTTCTTGCATGAACGTCAAGCACTAACTTTACTCACCACACTACCAACTCCACTTCCTATTTTCACTCTGGTTACATTTTCTTTGGAGAATTCTAAAGGATGCAAAAACCACAGAGATTAGAGCCACAAAATCATACCATTAGCAAACGAACTGGAAGAATTTTATATTACGAAAACCACCGATCTGTGGAATGGGCCCCCGAATTATGAGTGACTGCCCCACCCACTTCAGTTAAACATTTTGATGAAATTTCTTTCCCAAGGTGTGAGCAGAAGCCAGCTTTAGCCATCAAGGTGTACCGGAACAATCTCAACAATGGAAAGATACGTTTTTAAAATAATGAGTCCCGAGGAAAAACGGATAAAGTTTTTAGATATGCAGTTCGATATAGCTCTTTGGCATTACAAAGCTTTGCTTTCATGTCCAAATTGAGCACTCTACTGGGATGAGTCATTGCCGCTAGCAATTGCACATGCTCACTATCTCGATAGTTTGAGCACTCTGGCATGGCTCAGATGTACCACTTGTGTGGGACACATTTGGGGTTGCTTTACAAGCTTAACCTCCATCTTAGACATCAGCACTGCAATGATGAGGCCCACAAGGCCGAAACAGTACTGTCTGCAGTTAAAGTTTTTCTTATCCAGTGAAGAGATTGCAAGTGCAACCATGGACTTGCTGTTACTTCGAGTGTAAGAAAATTTCCCTGTCCTGAAAAGTAGCATTTCTGCAAGATGATAAGTAGGGAGTTAGGTCATGATCACAGGTTACATCGAACACAACATCTCGCAAGCGAAAGTGGGCGGGGCAGTTACTCAGTAATTCAGGCCCATTCCACAGATCGGTGGTTTTCATAGTAAGAGAGCCAATCAATTATTAGCCTTGGACGTATAGCAAGTTATTAAACTGCCCCACACTTGACTCACCCAAAAACTCCATTTCTTCTCTGATGTCCAAACATGTACAGAAAAAAACAGACAGAATGCCACACAAAAGCAGTTTAACCTGCCAAAGCAATATCGTTTGGGAATTAATTACAGTACAATGCAAGTATGTACATGTAGAGCTTATGCAAGTGATTAACATGGATACCCTGGCATATTGTATATCAAATCTAAGTATTAGCTGTCCCCTCTGCAAGGGACAATGGTCCATTGCACTGGCTAAACCTTATGAGGATAACACTGGTATCCATTTATACACTTCAGCAGCAACGTTTGTGGGAAAGATAATAAATTTATCATGAAAAAAAACAATATATTATTTAACAATTATTCGCTGAAGGCGAAGTGATTATTGGTGAATATTCACTGATAATCACTGAGCCTGAGGCTAATAATTGTTTTAGTAAAAATACACAGGTGATTATTTCAAAAGTGAGAAGAAAAGAAAAACATTTCAACCCGAAAATCATCTTCATTTACCGTGGCAAAACGACTACTGGCAGCCATTTTGTCCGTCAAGGTGATTATCAGCTGATAATCCGAGATAGCGAGCCAATGAGAGCGTGCGATTTTGTATAATCACCTGTGTATTTATACTAAAATATATTAGAGCGAGTTTCAATTGAGTGTTGCAAACCAAAACCAAAGTAATTACTTTGGCCAATCCAAAAAGGACGGAGACAATCTAGTAAGCCAATAAAAAACTCGAAGCAATTACACATAGTCGACACAAAGTGCTGCAAAATGTGCACACACGAGCCACGATTGGTTTGGGTTTCACTTCTGATTGGTTGAAAAAGTGGCGCAAGAAGTTGAACCAATCACTGAGTGAAGTAATCATAAACCAATACTTTTGACACTCAATTGAAAACCGCTCTATTACTAGACTAAGTTTAATTAAACCCTTCCCCACCTGAGTGCGAATTAAAGATTTTACTCCAGATGACTAATGCCAGACGATTTTACTCATCGATTGGAGGTGCTTTATAATGATAATTGAACTGAGTGGAGTGCAATTTGGTCTAAAATCATGTGTGAGATTTCAAATTCAAACCAGCGTGCAGCTCAAGTTCGATTTGAAATCACAAGTGTGATTTCAGACCAAAATAAATTGAACTGCTGAGAGCCAATAAGATTGCAAGGATCACCTGAGTTATTACTAAATGGATGCAATAAAGGTGTGAATGGGTTAATAAAGTCACTCATCTCAAGGTATAATATAAGTCTACTCACCCAAGTCAGAAAATGTAAGAAGCCCCAAAAGTTTATAACAATGAACATAGAACTAGGAACAGTCACAAGATTAAACAATAATAAAGTCTTTTCAAGGCTGCTCAAAATAAAACCTACAAAGGGAAAAGAGAAGTATACTTAGTTCTCTGGAGGCTGAAAATCTTTTATCATGTGTATGACAAGTGAATTTTTCCTACAAGCAAATAAATTTTTTACTGCTTCTAGTCTTTATGCTAAATGGTCATCAGTTCAAATAACTGCATAGATCTGTGAAAGTAATAGAAAGCCCTTATTCTTGTACAAGGCAGGACATGAAATGGGAAAACACATAATGTGGAAAAGCTCTTGTGATGTGGCCTTTGTATAATCTGAGTTTCCATGCAAATATATGTAAGCAAGCAGGAGGTACATTGGATGATATACTGTATGTCCCTTGTGGATGGAAAAAGGGAAACACTTAAACTCTTACATGTAACTATAAAAAACAGCGATAGTTATAAAGGACACACTACAGGGATGTTGGCAAGAGGAAGCTCATGGATGATGCTACTGAAGTGTATCTAAAACGAAAAAATTTTGGAAAATAAACACACCAAAAGAACCAACTGGGTTCCAAACTGCCTTAGCTTTTCTCTAATTTCATCTTAGGGAACATCTGCTGCAGTTCAAATTTGTTCCTGGTTCAATGTTTTTTTCAAACCAGTTCAATTTTGATTTTCCTTTGTTTCAGATTATGACGATGAATATTAGACAAAGAAAAATCCAAACTGAACTGCTTTGAAAATTATTTTTAAACTAAGAAATAAATTGAACCACTACATATCGACCATCATCGTATCAGCTGGATGTCATTAACTCACCTTCAGGAGGCCGGCTTTTCTCTCCAGCCTGATGAACAATAGTGTGATAACAAAAAGAAGATCTACTGGGAGGGTAAAAAATTTGAAGAAAAAGAAACCTGAAATATAAAAAATATACATTGTACATGTACATTAAAACTTTTGTGCACAAAACTGGTACAGTTAAAAAGATCTAGATTCTTACCAAAAAATGTCATGCAAAACTTGACCTTACCAGTAAGTGTAATCTTACCATATATCAAATATGGAATTTATTATTTACTAATTTCTTTATGGGGTACCATACATGTTGTAATTTTGGAGATGATAAATTCAATTGAACTTGGCTCCATTCCAGAGCTTCCAAAATTATTTACAAGTTACCTAAAGGGCTACATACAATCCTGGTCAAAACTGCTGGTACAATTCCCGAGATGGCAGACACGACTACATCGCCAGAGTGTACAATACTTGCTTACATTTTATTTCTTGCCATTTTTTTATTTCATCAGGATATCAGAGTGAAGTGTACTCTATTTCCTGTTCTTGCAATGTAAGTACTATGACAGTTTTAGAAAAATATCAGAACGGATGTCAAAATCTGGATTTTTCCTGTCCCAATCACATGTTGGTCGGGATTTTCAATCAAAATAGTGGTAATCTCAACAAAATCGGGATGGTTGGACAGTCTGAAAGACAACAAATAGCACAGACAATAAAAAATGGTAGGTAAAGAGGCACATTCATGTCTCTGTAGATTTTGCTTTGCCAAATTTGCTGCGCAAAATAGAATGGTCTGTGCGTCACCCAAGCTGTTGTCGACAAATCCGCAACAGTGCTCGGTCACAGTGCTCACTCCTAAAAACACATTTTCTGCTTGTGCTTTTGATGTAGGTGCCAGAATATATGGCGTGTTGTGTTAATACACTTTGCACTGATTGTTAATTGGCATTCATTTCTGAACAAAAAACCGCTTAAGGTGGCTCAAACCAGTTTCAACAATTTTAAGAGACCTTGTTATTAAAACACTACAATGTAATTATCACGTAACAGCAATGTTATGGTAACAGGTAAGACATCAATTATTGCTGAACAAGATGCAGTCATTTTTGTGATGTAAAATGGCAACAGTAAAGCCCTGCAAAAACACCCTATATTTTCGCTTTACTTGCTCACATCTGAAAAACGAACTCTGTGACCCCAATTTTTGATTGCACAAAAGTGATCAGAAAGCCAAGATGAAACTCTCTGCAAAGTTTAAAAAAATTATGTGGAAAGGATTCAGAGCCACCTTAAATTTTCAATTATTTAAGGTAGCTCTGAATCGCTCCACAGAATTTTTTAAAACTTTGCAGAAAGGTTTATTCTGGCATTCTGATTACATTTCAGAAATAAAAAAATGGGGGTCACCTCGTTCGTTTTTGAGACATAAGCAACTAAAGCCAAACTATGGGGTGTTTTTGCATGGCTTTCCCGTTGCCACGGTAATTTTTTACGTCACAAAAATGACCAAATTTTTTTCAGCAATAATTAGTGTTTGATATGGTACTATAACATTGATGTTAAGTAATAAAGTGTTGTAGTGTCAATCCTTCTAATAAGAATGTTTCTTTCAAGTGTTAAAACTGGTTTGAGCCACCTTTATTTAATGCATTTTTCAACAGTGCTCCAGTATTGAATAATAATAATAATGTAACATTTAATTAGCTCTTTTGATGTTTCTAGAGGGAGCACTGTTGTAAAATACACATCCGGTAATCCTTTAAAGCCAAAAGGTGCTTGTATGAATAGAAAAGAAAGAGTTAATTATGATTTTGGTTAGTCTCTTTTAAAGGTAATTTCTATACCTAAATATCTTCCGTTAAATGGTGGAGAACTGTTGACTGCTAACGCAACCCACCATTTTCACAATCCTTCTTTACACCACCTCTACACCAGTGCAATATATTGCTTTACTATTTCAGACACTTCTCTAATGAGATTCAATGAACCTAGCCAGCCTTGAGACCAATTATCAAGAAATTCTTTTCTTAGACAATCCTCGTCAAAGCTGTTGGGACAATTCCCACTTTCCACCCTCCCCTCAATTACAATGTTGATTTTTCACGGTGTCCGAAGTCAAGAGTAGTTCATCAATCACAGAAATTTTTCAGCATTGGCTGGGGAGAACAGGGGACGCGAAAAAGGCAGTGAAAAAAGAGCATGCGTTGCTCATATAACGATGGAAGCATGCAGTAATTCTCTACTTTTCGGCCTAATTCAACAAGTGTACCAAAGTCTTTTGACCAGGATTGTAGTTACCTAAAATACTTTTCTGGGCTGTCCATTGACAATTAGCTTAACCGCTCATAAACAACAACTTGAAATTTAAGTTGCAGCCCTGTAAACATAATTATGTCAAAAATAGTACCTACCCAAATAAAGAGCAAAAGAAAGGTGCTACAGGCCAGCTGAACAGATTTCCTGCTACAGCAGAGAGTGTCAACTCACCAACTATTGGATAGCTTACGTATAAAACATATTCCATATTCTGTAACAAGAGAATGCAACAAGAGACTTTGAAAAAATAATGGTCTGAGATTTTAAGTTCTTATCAAATAAAACTTCCAAAAATTTAAGGTACCTCTGAAAAACTGAAATCAAGGGACTGTGCTATATATGTTATGCTCCATGTTTTTCCAAATTCATTTTATGGATCTGCATGACATAACCATGAGAATCTTAAACATGAAGACGCACTATAAAATGCTATGTCAATCAATCAATCCATCAATCGTTTACTTACCCACCGAGCGTCTAGTGAGCTACATGCAAAAAGCTCGTTCAAAATACGTACGTGCTGTCATTAACTTAAACCCTTTCACCCTTGAACCAACCTAAACCGGTCATACTTAGAATTTTACTCAGTCTGTTTAATGCCAGACGAGTTTTACTTGTCATTGGAGAACCCCCAAGAGTCAATGGGTTAAATAGCCTTAGTATGTACGTCTATAGATGTAACAACAAGGTTTATATACCGGTA
>NC_090874.1:35166824-35169324 GCF_036669935.1 Montipora foliosa
GACTTGCAGATGTTCTTCGGTATCTCGTCCTCCCAATAGAATGTCCTCCCAAAACCTTGAACATGGGTTCATCAAACACATTTGAGATGATTTGACTCCAAAGATCAGTCGTTTTGGGCGATGGTTACCCCATGGTGTACTGAATGTTGCGACCTTTCTAGTTTCTGGGTCAAGTGGAATTCCTCCTTGAGATCGAGTTTGGAGAATATCTTGCAGTCGTGGAGGTGGTATACGATTCATCAATCTTTGGTGCTTGTACGCATTGGCTTCTTTTCATTGATACACTTGAAATTCTCATGTCAATGCTTGCTCTGATCATATGTGGTTCGAGGTCATCCTTCTTTGTTTCAGCAAATTTTGGTTTGGTTTGAACCACTAATGGTGAACACCATGTTATTGCTTCAATGGTCAGTACTTTTTCAAAAATATCTTTCTCTATGTCTTTGTCTAGCCATTGCTTGAGTGGCTTCTGTTGGTGGTAGGGGACATTTCTTGGTTTCTGTACTAATTGTGTTGCTGTGGGATCTATCTCGAGTTTCACCACCATCTTGCTGACTGTTTAGCAACAACACTCTTTGCTGAATGTGTATCTGGTGTGATGCTTATTCTTCTTGTGTAGGAAGTGATTTTCTGTAATCATCATCACCCTCTTCGCTTTCTGCTTCGGGAGGATTTCAGATTAATTTCTTTATCTCAGGTCCAGCAAATATTTTATGTGTGATGATCTTGTTGTTTATGTTGTTGATTTCAAGATGTGATAATTTGTCTTTGAAATCCTATATCAGCCATTCTTCCCACGCTTGAGCAACTTAGAGTTTGTTGTCCGCTATTTTGAATTTTTCGATTTTGAGAATTTTAGATGTTGTTAATACCCGTATTTCTGTGGCCTGTGCTTGTGCGTTTGCTTCGTGTCCTGCACCCTGTTCAATGATGTTGATTTAAATTTGTAATTTGCATGTGTTTCGGTGGCTCGCTGTGTTTCCTTTGCGGTTTCTTTTGACTGTTGCTCAAATCAATCTCTCTGCTTTCCAATGATGAGCGAAGAGGTTTCACTATGTTTTCTTTAATCCTTGTCGCCAATATTGTGACTCAATGCCATGCTAAGATCAACTGAAGTACATGTATTTATTATATAATATGTTAATTGTGTGATACAGTAAGGTCTTCCTTTTTTGCAAAGAAATGAATACAAAGTGGTATCACTTTTCTTCCTTGGTTTCTCTAACACAGTAAGACAATACAATCATTCAATCCATGTGTCTGTGACATCCAAATCAGTATGGAACGTGATTGGTCACTACATGTACAAGCGCAGAATCAGCCCAGGCAGATTTTATTTGCCTGAACCTTCATTGTTCTGGATATCACTAAAACGTCATTCAATCATCATCATTTACATGTATAACAGAGAAATAATATTGGAGCAACCACAATAATTCAAAATCAACAGACTAGGATAGCTGAGATTCAAAATACAGTACAGAGAAGTAATTTAAACCTGATACAATATTTGAGTCACTTATCTCTGATATAATGAGTACAACTCTTGCCACCCAAGGGGTGCCAAAAATATTGGCTATAAAATTATTTAATATCTGCACCAACCATAACACATTCAGGTTCCTCATGATGATCAAATATTTGAGTATTATCTCCGATATAAAAAATACACCACTTGCTCCCCAAGGGGTGCTAAAAATATTTGCGCTTACTATGACAAATTCTGGTTCCTCATGCTGTATTTGTTTAAGCTGCAAAAGGCCAACTCCACCTGTAGTCCAATATCAACAAATTTATCTAAAATCATTATTGTACGTAGAGCAAGAGTGAAACAATTTTCAAGACAGTTACTGTGCTGGCAACTCAAGTACAATACATGTGCAAAATGCAGTACTGTAGTACAATGTAAGTTGATTGGCATGAATACCCAACTTACCTGATAGCACAATAAATACATTGTAAATAAATAAAAGTCCCAAGTTAAATACTGACTTCCTAAGGGCAAGAAAAGAAAGTAAAAAAGATAATTAAGTACAAGTGGTTCTATTATAACACAAGTTCAAGAAAAAAATCTATTTACAGGACCACCTACAGTACCTTAGAAATCACAATCAAATGCAAGATAGAGGGAAGTTGACATTAATTCTAAACTCAATTTGACATGAATGGAACAATTTTTTTGGGCCAAGTATAGGAAAGAGCTATAGTTATATTTTCTATTTTTATTTGGTAAGTGTTCTATGACCAAACAACAATGATACTGTTCTTGCAAAATTCTCTGTTAAATTACCGTTGGTTAATAAGAAATTATTATTGTACTACATACATGTACATGTTTATTTTTCATTAGTGATAGTACATGTAAATTGTATGTTGCCAGTCACTGATGGTATTTAATAATAACCTCTTACAAACCAAGCCCGAGGGCTGTACTGGAGAATACAAATTATGTACATTACAAGTATTAGCCATTCATGTCATTACACTACATGCCTCCACT
>NC_090874.1:35171824-35176824 GCF_036669935.1 Montipora foliosa
TTAACTTACCGTATTTTGAACACGAAGTTCGTTGTCTCCATTTACAACTCGTATTTGTACATGTCGGAGCTCTGGTTCATTCATTGCTTCTTATCCACATCAAATGAGTTACTGATTCATATAAAAGCACCTCACATCTCATGTCGTTTCTCGATATACAAAAGAAAAATGCGAGGAAAAGAGAGATGTTGTTGACATTTATGTCCATTGGTCCGCCATATTGGAATATGGCAAAGGAACTGGGTACATCAATCGGTACCAGTGTCCTCGCAATTGCATCTTGCCTCACACACCTTGGGTTTGCGGCCTTCCAGAGGGTAAATGGCTTCGGTTTGGTTCAGCTCAGGTTTCATGTTATTCTTGTGGATGCGGTTACACAGTAAAAGACTTCCCTAAGGGTAAAACAATAGGTTATAATTGATATAATTAGGGATCTTCGTGTATTAGCTACGTTGTGCTTTATGATCATGGGTCAAGCCACCTCAGGGAGCAGATAAACCATACTTTTCAGTTCAGGAACTATCATGGAAAGTTCTTTTGTTCTTTTTTATGTATCCATGGAAATAACCAGAGGGCGGATTCGCTCAAGGGAAAGCGGTTACACACAAAAAGGTCCTTGCCCATGGGGAAACGCTATTACCTTTGGGTAAAAGGGTTAGTGTTACCACAATTGCAACTATTGCCAGTTTGTTCTAAATGAAATATTATTTTCTATTTAGATTACTCTGTCCCACGACTTGTGGTAGCAGATAAAAAGAAAAAAGTAAAAGTAGTCGCTGCACAGGATTTGAAACCGGAGCAACCACTTTGAAAGAACAGTTTTTATCCACTTAACCATTGAAGACCAGCTGACTGATAAGTGAGCCGATTTTTTGCCAAGACTAATTAGTATATAAAATCAAAATCTCGTTTAATCCACTCTTTGCAGTTAAAACTAAGTACAAACTGAATTATCAGGCGGTATCATTTACAAAACTATTAAATATAATTAAAGTATAGTAATGTATATAATTAGTCTAGAAATCTAAAAGTTATAAAGTCATAAGCTCTCTTGGTTCTTGCCTCCTGGCGAACGGACTTAGCTTTCTCTTGAAGGATTAAACCACTGCAAAAACCGTGTACGATCAAAACTTGCTCTACGTTGGATCAAAATAGATCGTGACCACACCATAAAAAACTTTAAAATAGAAAATATCCTGCAAAGGTTGGTCAAGACAACGTGAACATAGGCGTTGTTGCTTGCAATATTTCGGCTGGCCAACACCAGCCTTCTTCAGGTTGAAGGGCAACCTGAAGAAGGCTGGTGTTGGCCAGCCGAAATATTGCAAGCAACAACGCCTATGTTCACGTTGTCTTGACCAACCTTTGCAGGATATTTTCTATTTCTCTTGAAGTTTGGTAACCGACATTTTTCACTATGCAAGCTTGCTTCTTAGCGGGAGTTAATACAGGTTTAAAGCGGCATTTGCAGAAAATGTGGTGATGTGGTAGTCTAGTGGTTAAGTAAAGGGCTTATTAATTAATCAAACATTGGGCTTTGGCTTTAAAAAAAAAGTTCATTTCCCATGATCCCTATCAAGCTTTCAGTGTCCAAAATGAACGATAATACTTCACTTGGAGCAAATTGACAATTAAGAATAATCCTTCAATTGAGGGAGAGACTTGGTTGGTGAAACAGTTGAGTTCCATATTTAATGTTTTTTGTCACGTTTAAGGCTGGTTTTCACTAGCGACGGAGTCGGAGTTGCAATCAGAATCGTAAGAGCGCATATGACCTAGTGAAAATCAAAGATCGGAGTCGTAAGCGGAGTCATGAGTTCGACAGAATCGGAACCGAGAGAATCAGAACGTTCCCATTTTCTTCCGATTGCGCTTATGACCTCGTCGCTTATGATCCAGTGAAAACTAGATTGTCAGAGTCGGAAGCAGAAGCGGAAGAACCAACCAATCACAATGCTTGGAATCGAGCATTGTGATTGGCCGCGTTATCCTTCCGCTTCTGCTTCCGACTTTCACTGGATCAAAAAAGCGACGGAGTCATAAACGGAATCAAGAGAAAATGAGGGGACAGAGAGGGAGGCTCAGGGCGTTGGCCGGGATATGTCATGTCCACGAAAGTTATTTTTAGACGAGCGGAAGTCTGTCTTCCGAGACGTCCGCATGCAGTCTTGCCTCGCTCACAGGTTCTTAGGGAAAAGACAAAATGGCGGCGCACGTAGAAGGCTGATTAATATTTATTTTCTTTCAAACATCAGACCGAGGTTGGCCTGCATGCGGACGTCTCGGAAGACAGACTTCCGCTAGAACAAAGACTTCCGCTTGTCTAAAAATAACTTTCGTGGACATGACATATCCCAAGGGCTGGACTGGGAGCCTCCCTCTCTGTCCCCTCATTTTCTCTTGACGGAATCGGTATTCTGCTTCCGACTCCGACTGTTTGATTTTCACTAGATCGTATCGCTCTGCGCTTCTGGTTACGACTCCGACGCCGTCGCTAGTGAAAACCAGCCTTTAGACAGCATTTACACGAAAGCGATTTCACATCGACACGGTTTCATAACTTCAAAACCGCGTCAAAATCGATGCGGTTTGGAAGTGTTAACACGAAACCATTTTCGCCAGAAAAACAAAGTCGTGATGTTTGTTATAAGCGAATGCTGCACTATGTGCTAAATTCACTATTTTGAGTTGAACAATGCAAATTTTGCACCAGAATAGTAACCGTGTTCAAATCGATGCGGTTTCACTGTTTACACGACAGATGATACCGCATCGTTTTGACAAGGCTCCACTTTTGGCAGTGCTTTCAAATCGACACGGTTTCGGCAACAGCTTCGATCGGTGTCGTGTAAACAGAAGGCGTAACCGCATCGAAAAACGAAACCGCGTTCGTGTAAACGCTAGGCTGCGGCTCCGTTATTGATTGCCCTAGCATGAAAACGAAAAAGCAAGCATAATGTTGCACTTCGTGAAGAAAGTTAGCACTGCTAGCATAAGTGGAGTGTTTTTTTTGAAGGGAACGTTATAATTATCTCTGAGAGGGTACTCGGAACTCCGGAAGTAACACTTCATATTCTCTTTCAAAGGCAACAGACCATGCTTAAACAATTTTAGTGTGTGTTTTTTACCATACCATATGTATTATTTTTTTCAGCACGAGAAGAGAAATTTCGTATCTCCAAGCAGCCATGTAATATTCTATTTATTATATAAACACCTATGAAATACTAAATCATTTCACGAAAGTCATCGAAAGGCGCTTTTTTAAACGTAACCAAAGCAACATTGATCTTTTCACATAAGATATCATGTTTTCGCGCGAAAGCTCACTTGGTATTTCATTGCTGTTTATATAATTAATATAATTTATAATTATATATTTGATTGTGTATTTCGAATGTGGTTCAGCGTTATCTATACTCTTATCGACAAGAATATTCGTCATCACAGTAGTCAAAATATTGGATATATTGCATTTGCAGTTTTAATTTTATATAGGTCATAGTATCTACGGTGTTGCGCCTTGTATGGAGTCTTTGGTCTTTTGTGCAACTCCACTCGCTCCTTTTTATAAACTATTTTTATCATCATCATCATCATCATCATCATCATTATTATTATTATTATTATTATTATTATTATTATTATTATTATTATTATTATTATTATTATTATTATTGTTAGTTAGTTAGTTAGTTGCCTTGAATTGGAATAAATAAATAAAAATAAATATTTTTCATAACACAAACGATATACAAATGGCCACGAACAAGTTGTTGACCATGTTGCTATCAAATCATTCAACCTTTTATTTACTTGAGTTTCTGATACCGATTTAACATTCCTGCTTAGTGGGGCACTTAAAAGAGATCAATAAAATTAGAGTCGTGCACTTCAATTTCAGTGCTGAAATTGCTTGCAAATATACATGTCTTCTACTAACCTGCGATCAGGCTCTATTTTAGTTTCGCGTGGTACGTGGAGTTTTAGCGAGCGACGACATAACAGAACATATGGGTGACGCTAAAAATGAGCCGTTGTTGTTCGCACCAACTGCGTCACTGAGTCACGCAATCGAATTGAAAAAAAAAAACTTCACGGTGCTCCCATCACGTATTCATTTGGTCTTTCGTTCCATTGTTCATAAATTGGTCGCAAAACTGACTCACTATAGTTAATGATGGACGATGAAGACGACCACTTGAAATCCCTTGACACCGGAATTACCACGGCATGCATTAAATTAGTGATGATCACGCTTTTCGGTTCCAACCGGAACTTTGCGAGTTTATCGCTGTCTAAACTGGGCTTCCCGTTGATCTGCTTTATCGTTGACAGTATCGAACGATGTCTTTGTTTGGTGAATATCCTTGCATCAATGAAACCATCGCACCAAGTTACATATCTTACGCGTCGGGCTCACTGTCTGTAATAATGAGCTTGGTTACCGTTACAGGGAACATTCTCGTCGTGTTAGCCATCTTCATCGACCCAAACAAGGATCTCAAGTCGCCATTCAACTACTTAGTGGCCAACCTAGCCGTCTGTGATCTTTTTGTTGGATTAGTGGTCGATCCTATGTCAGCTGTTTACCATTTCAGCGAAGGAGCAGCAAGAAAATATCCGACCAAGCTTGTCTACCTTCACATTCCTTACTTCATTTCCTCCACGGGTTCCGTTCTCAGTCTGGCAGCTTTGACAGTGGATCGCTTTTGGGCTATAACCTTTCCTCTGTCTTACAGAATTAAGTTGAGTCCGAAACGCTCTGGTTTTGTGGCTGCAGGAATTTGGGCTTTCTCGATTACTTTTCCGTTCATTTATCTTTCAACTGGTTACCTGACGTACGCGTTTGTGTTCGCTCACACCGTCATCATCGTGACATTTCTGGTCATGTTATTGACTTATCTGAAGATATTTCGCGTTTTGAAGCGTGGAATTAAACAGTGGGACAAGTTGGACCATACCTCAAACGACAGTCAAGCAAAGAGGCAGGCTATGAG
>NC_090874.1:35186824-35204324 GCF_036669935.1 Montipora foliosa
AGGAAAATTGTCCACGGTTGCTTGCTTCGAAACTCTTAAAAATGAACATTTTTCAAAATAAAAAGAAAACCATGCTTGGCTGGATGCAAAAACGAATACAAATTATCAAACCATCGATTAAATGCCCAAATTGCGTAGCCCCGGGACAAATTTAGAGTTTTCATTTATTGGTCAAGTGACCATGGGCGTGGTATGATGACGTCATATTTAGGGTCATTGGCTTACAAAAGTTGGAAACTGACCAAAATAATGCCAAATTCTCTCAAATTACTTAACCATTACATCCTTAGCAACGCACCCCAAAAAATACGTCAGTGGGCCCTTAATTTAATGTGGATACAAGTGGCGGATACGATTTACAAACAGCTTACCGTGGTACCGCTCTATCGACCAGCAGGTTTATCCCTTCTTCTGTTACGAAAGCAAATCGTTCTGCCATCCTAACATTAATTTTAATGTGAGACTTGAATCCTTGGGAAATATCATTTGGGAATATCCTCGGATATTGCCCAGTTTTAGCTGGGGAATATTCGCCCACATGGCGCGTTTAGACCAATCGCGCGCTAGCGAAAATATTTGATGGATTATATAGTCGGAGTTTTTTAAGCCAATCAAAAAGCTAGAAATGCAATAGTCGGAGCTGAAAATTTACTAATGTTAAATATTGTTTAAGAGGTTAAATTCAAATTTGCCTCGAAATGGCCCACCATGTACCGTTTGCGGGCGAGAAAATGAACAGAGTTCAGTATGTTCCACTGTTGACAATGTTCACTAATACATTTCCACAATTTCTGCCATGAGTTCTGCATTTGAAAAAAAGGCAACCCACGGAATAAATTCCAGGGCCCGGTTGTTCAAAAGCCGATTGACGCTAATTCCAGCTTAAAAATTAAACAAGGGGTTTTTCTTTCTCCTCTTCAAAAAATTTGTTCAGCGCTGAAATTCGGCAAAATTTTACATTAGAAGAAGTCAATCTTGAAAAACAAAAATAAGCGAAAGAAACTGTTACTCAAAAGTTGAAATAATGAAACCAACCGTTAACGCTAATCCAGAGTAAAGTTAATCGGCTTTCGAAAGACCGGGCCCAGACTTCCAGCAAGGCTTGGTGGGGAAGGAATCTCGACCCCAGAGCTCTTCTCTCTACTAAGGGAGAGAAGAGCTCTGGGGAACCCTGAAATATAGTGTCTTCTCATTGGTTTTCGCGAAGAACAATCAAAAGCGTCTCTGATTGGTGCATTCATGTTAGCACGAGGAGTAAGCAGGCGCCGTTGGCGCCTAAAAGGTTCAAATAGCCAAATTTTTGGCTATGAGAACCCTACGACGCATGTTCTCCTACATTGAGTTTCCCAGAGCCTTGGGTCGATCCGAGGCTCTGGTGACGAGAATGGGTGGGAAGCGGCTGAAACCTTGAAGTTAGCCGATGACATGACTTTAAAAAGGTTTGCGTCAAACTTGAACCTTAAGATGTCATTGCACAGTGTTGAGTGCCATCTACCAATTTCAAAGCAGCGTCAATTTTACTAATTACGGCATTTTTTTTCAATCTGAGTGGCAAAGTTTGAGGGGGGAGTACGTATGGACAGCTTCTCAGCCCCGAGTTTCTGGGGAGACTAACGTTCGTAGAGAATTGATTGCAAATCGACTTAAACTAAAGGATGTCATGACGACTGAAAGTGGTGATCCTTGGAAGTTGCAGTGTCATTTGCTACTATTTTACTATGCCAATAAATAAATCTTCAACGGCATGTCTGCTTAAAAGGTATTTATTTCAATATCAGGATACTACACCACAAATAGAGAATTTTCAAGACAAAACATGTAATTTTTACCACAAGATTTATCTCCTCAGAGCGAGAGTAAATGTATTCGCCAAATTCTTTAGGGAAGTTTAGTCGAATTTTCTGAGCGCGCTAACAAAGTCAAATGTAATCAATACACGATAAATTGCCGCTTGCCTTTCCATACTCATTGTCTATCATAAGAACAAATCTCCGCGGGTTCTACAAAGACAAGCTCCTACAAATTGTGAAAAAAAGCAAGCCGTGGGAGAACAGTTTTGCTGTTTCCAACCCAGCTTACCACATGTCTTGTATGTGCAGGCGCCATTTAAAGGGGTGCCTACAACCTCACACCAGGTTGGTGTTCGTGTGTGTCACCTTGCTTTTTTTGTTGTTCTGCAAATTGTGTCTACTGAAGTCAAGCGCCAACTGAAAATGTGTCTCGCAGACCAGCAGCACATATAGATAAACGACCCAATCTCCAGGGTATAGAGGATCCGACCAGTCGTAGGTTCGAATCCTGCCACAGAAGGACTCTGCTTTTTCCGGCAGTTGTCCTTTTGCCCTTCTCCAAGCAACTAGTTTCTCGTCCTTAAAACATCAATAGTTGCATGTACAAAAGATGCCAGTTAACCATCGCGTTAGGAACTGTTTGTTCTAAAAAAATATGGCACTCGCCGGAACACTAGCGCAGTGGTGAGAGCACTCGCCTCCCACCAATGTGGCCCGGGTTCGATTCCTCGACTCGGCGTCATATGTGGGTTGAGTTTGTTGGTTCTCTACTCTGCACCGAGAAGGCATATGCACATGCACGGATCAAAGGCCCCTGAAAAAAAGCGGTTCCGCTGGACCCTGCGCCCCTCTAGTCCTTAAGTACCTTGTCCCCTGAAAAGGCGGTGAGCGAGAGAAATGTCGGCCCCCCCCCATATGTGTAAGATCCCTTTCCTCAACCTCGTTCCCAGGATCTCTTTGTTGATAATGGAGACCCTGGCAACGAGGTTGCCCTTTCCTGCTGCAGCTTAGACCCTTGCTGATACATCAGTGTAATTTTGAGGCATACATATTTGGCAGTGAAGTGTTTTATGTGTTCCATGTGGTACTTACATCCGCACGCAATACAAGTTGGTGGATAAAGTTTGCGCCTGTCAGGTTCATCGGTGAAAAAGTGAACTTTGGTAATTTCGCAACATAAGCGTTCAAGCATCAAAATTCTGTTATTCTGACCTTCCTCTCTCTCCCGTGAAGAGTTGCTCGATATATGTTGCTTACAGGAAATAAATCAAACAGGATTCTTGGATTCTTATCAAAAAGAAAGTTTCACACCTGACGTTTACAGTAAAAGCGATGCTGAATCCCTGCATTGGCGTGGTTATGTATGTAGTGTTAAGGTGGCTCAAACCAGTTTCAACACTTTCAAGAGACCTTGTTATCAGAAAGATTGACACTACAACACTTTATCACGTAACAGCAATGTTATGGTACCATGTGAAACATCAATTATTGCTGAACAAGATGCAGTAATTTTTGTGACGTAACAAGTTACCATGGCAACAGGAAAGCCTTGCAAAAACACCCTATATTTTGGCTTTAGTTGCTCATATCTGAAAAACGAACTCGGTGACCCAATTTTTTATTCCACAAAAGTGATCAGCAGGCCAAGATGAAACTCCCTGCAAAGTTTAAAAATATTCTGTGGAGCGGATTCAGAGCTACCTTAAGTTTTCGATTTTTTAAGGTGGCTCTGAATGCACTCCACATAATTTTTTTAAACTTTGCAGGAAATTTCAATCTGGCATGCTGATTACATTTGAGAAATAAAAAACGAGGGGTCACCTAGTTCGTTTTTTAGATATGAGCAGCTTAAACCAAAATATGGGGTTTTTTTGCAGGGCTTTCCTGTTGCCGTGGTAACTTCTCACGTCACAAAAAATGACCGAATCTTTTTCAGCAATAATTGGTGTTTGATATGGTACCATGGCATTGTTGTTAAGTGAGACAGTGTTGTAGTGTCGATCCTTCTAATAAGACCGTTTCTTCCAAGTGTTGAAACTGGTTTGAGCCACCTCATTGTAATTTAAGGCCTCTTTTTTTTCGTTTTAGCGTCGAATTCATTTCCTGATATTAGGTCGGTCGGTCGTATTGCCGGAAAAAAAAACTAATAAAAATCACAAGTAGTCTCGGAATTGGAGGCCTGGTACCTCAGCATCATTGCTGTGGAGGCAGGTGAACCCAAAATCAATATGGCGGAAGAGTTGGTTGATGTTTTTGTAAAAGTAAGACAACGTGGGAAAAAGGATCAACCAACCAAACTCCTTTGCAACATAAAAATGGTTTGACTACGTCGTTGCCTTTTTTTATTTTAGTCCAAATGTGGGTCGGTCGGGCGACGTTAAACGGAGAAAATAATGGGGATGGCCTAAGTGGAATAGAACAAAAGGATACCACCCATCGAGCTAAAATTACTCCTGCTCAACGCGAGGCTCCTCCATTAGAACAATGCATTCAGGTCGCTGCTCAGTACATTCTGGTTGTAGGTACGATGCCTTATGGCAGAAAGTCATGTAAGGCAGAAACATTTTCTCTTTTTATTATGGTGGTGCTGGGTTAGCTACGAATGTCGAACATGCTTGCTACAAGGGACTGTCACAATGGGCCAAAAGCTCTTTAGAAAAACTTCACACTAAATACTTTTTAAAGTATATCATTGAACAGCTTGTTTATAGAGAATGTTTATAGGAAAGCAAAGAAAAAAGCTAAGAATTAAAGCTTTTACTTCCCAACGATTTCAAGTCGTTGTTCACGATTTGAATGCAATGTTTCATTCTGCCCAAAGCGAATCAGGCTTTTGCATTGATTTTGCGGCTTCTTTGAACACGCGTTCCAATCTCACGATACTGATAAAAGTCTAATCCGACTTGATCCTCATGCATCATTGACAGTCTATACACAGGATTACCGGGGCAAGCTTTAATGAAAGACTAGAAAAAAGAAAATCAACTTAAACAGGCGATTTACTATACTAATTGCTGGTCGATTTCAATAACATCAAATTCTTGATATTATTGTTACTCAGCAATTTTAGTCTTTGGCAAAAGAGCTACTTTGTCAGTGTAAAGTGAATATAAGCAAATCGGATGCATATTTTATACTCATATGTGAGAAGAAAGACCATAATTGCACACCAAAGAATATCCTTCGGAAGAAAACTAAAGATTGACTAGATGGGGTTTCACTTTTTAATCTCAAAGGTTTAATTATCCCTTGTGCAAAATCCAAATATAGACGTCCATCCTAGTTTCCATAGAAACTGACGAAATAAAAATCTCTTTCCCCTATAATAACATTTTGCTGTCTTTGCGAAAACTCCAAATGCAGATATATTAAAAGTGATAGGACAATAACATCTGTAAAAGGATTAGTGTTCGGCATTTCAGTTGTATTGTCGCCTGGTCAACAATATTGCTTTAATTTCGTTTGAATGACCACTCAATTCCGGTCAGATCAGTTCGTTTGTTCTGTTAAGAACCTGGTTGTCGCGTCAATATCTGAACTATTGAGCAGTGGTCATAAAATAACAGCACCAAGATATGGCTGTTGGCGAAAGCAGAGCGTTCTCCGCGCCACAATGGCCTTCTTCTCATGACAACAAAGCCTGTTCAAGAAAGGTGGGATATTTCAAAAAATTGAACAGTTATGAAGCCTATTGCAAACTCCACGATACCAAAGATATAACGGAATCTTCACACGCTTTTCTCGCGGAAAACGGAAGACTTAAAGTTTCGTCTCGGTGTGTGCCTAGCTCGGCTATCTGTACAAAACCTCCTCGACTGTCTTTGAGCGCCAGTCTGTTTGCCACTAGATTATCAAAAGAAAAAAGCGAAAAGCTCGATTACTCTAATGTTTTACTGAAAGAGACTGATTGGGAAAAAACGATGCGAGAACGTCTTATACACGAACTAAATCAACCGGCATGGGTAAAGGACCAATTGCAAACGCATCTCAGAAGTTCGTTGTCGCATCCACGTTTACTGAATAGGGAAATAAACACAAGAGTACTTGATGTAAACAAGAACCTTAGCTACAGATCGTCGGTGAGGATGATTAACCCCAAACCAAAATATTGTGATCGCCCGGTGCACAGGGATAAAGGCGAGTTTTCTAAACAATTCTGCGATGTCCTCGGCCCTGCGTTATGCTCCGACTGTACCAGATCACAAATGCAACAATCTGTTATTGATGAGCAAGTTAAATATTTTCCAGATATTTGTGTCTCTCCTTATGTTCTTTGCGCGCCACAAGATAACGAGACTCAGGACGCAAAAATGCCGTCTTCAACCTACGGAGAGAATGATCCCCTTCAACGAAGACTACCTTCAAGGATTTTGCCTACACAAAGGAAGGATGGTTTAAAAACGCGTCCAAATAGTCCCAAGCATAATAGCGTGCGTTTTAATAATGGTGTTATACTCACTTCTGGTGGTTCCTTGTCAGAATCGCCGATTGGAATGGAGTTCAGTTCACGAAGGTCAAGTATCTCGAAATGTTTGATGGCCTGTAAAAACTCAGCCTTGTATGAAACAGAATCGGGCTCAAACGAAGATAAAAAGAATTTGGTTTCTTCAAGGAACGCTCGATTATCGGCGGAAAGATCTGAAAGCAAGAGCGAAAGTGCATATTCTGCTGACAGTCAAGTCAACAACTTCTTCGGTAAAACAAGTCGGCGAGCTCGTGATACAACGAAAAATGGGAGAAAAAAAAGTTCGATATCACGAACTGGAAAACTAAGCGAGCTTCCTTACTGGAGGATTTTGATACCAGAGCCACCGATGATGGAAGTAGAACGAATGAATGTCAGCATTTACACTCCCAAAGAGATTCCGGGGATAAAGATATTTGATGAATCGTTCTTTGATATTTAGATGTACATCGCTGCAAGCTTTTAAAAACACGGCTCGGCGAAAAAGGCTTTGCCTGCACAAATCTGATAACGAATACCTAAGAGGCTGAAAACAGTTATCTCAATACGAGCGCTATCGATTTCGCCAACTGTTTCGGTTGGTTTTTCAAGTGACGTAATCGTTGCCATTTTGGTGATCGGACACAATGGATCTCTCGTTAGCACCTTTTGTTATATTCTGTTGTTTATGTGCTAATTAGACTCACTAGCCTCGTTTGCATGGACAAAATACAAAAGAAAGGTTGCATGAGAGCAAGGCTAGTGAGTCGAATTAGCGCATAAACAAAAGAATACATTATTGGCCGCCATTTATGCATTCGATCTAGTTCATCCCGGTAAAGACTTGTTTCCATATCTCAAAGTGCCCTTGGACGTGAGGGGCCTGGAACAACCCAAACTCATACAAAAATGCTAACCTTAGGTCTAAACATTATCAAAAGCATATTGTTTAGGCCGCAGGTTAGCATTTTTGTAAAGGTTTGGGTTGTTTCAACTATTGTACCCTTCACCCCCTACCGCCACCTGAGGCCCCTCACATCCAAGGGCACTTTGAGATACGGAAACAAGTCTTTACCGTTCATCCCACCACTGCGATCGGTCCCTAGCGACTGTTTGCAAAACACCGATCCTGAAGCAACTGCTTTCTTTGTACTTTCAAGCTTGATTCAACTGCCAACAAATGCAGCAACAACACATTTCGGGAGGCAACATAAAACACAAACAGCGTTGATAGACATAGTATACTGATGATCCGGCTCCCTTTGTTTTACTTCTACTTAAAAGGCGATGGCTCAATATCGCTGAGAGTTCCTATATATATTTTCGATTCGTGTACAAGGGTGGATGAGCAACATTGTAATCCCTAATGTTTAAATGCTTTCCGTGTGGTCTTTTATGTACATAGCTAAAATAGGATGTCTGTCACTAAGATTAATAGACCTGCGAAAAGCAAATAAGCCTGAGTTAAAAAAAAAATTGAAAGTTCGAGCGCGAAGATGAAGATTGCAGCTGACAAACTTTAGCGAATCATGTAGCAGCTCTCGTGACGTATAATGTGATTGGATCGATACCCAAGCCAAAAAACAAAACACTAAAAAATTGACCTCTTTGGCTTGTACGTTTTGTTTTCCCATTTCAGACCACGTGATGTTACTTCAGAGAACAGTTTCTCTCAAGTGTTGTGTTATGCACGTGCATATGTACGAAAAACATGAAAAAACAAAAGGAAAATTCCCTTGAGAACACGTGATCTGAAAGGGGAAAACAAAAGATGTCTACTGAGACAATTACAAGTAAGGGTTACGTTTCAGTTCACATGGCTATCTACGGCCTTTCCCTACATCTAGGTACAACGGAAAGCCGCAAGAATCTGGAAGAAAAATTCATCTTCCAAATCGGCACTCTTAATCCTCACGGTGTTAACGAACGCTTTTCATTTAAGTAATATATTCCTATTATAAGTAATATATTCCTATTTTTACCACCAATAGCGTAGCTCCTACTCTACTATAAAAACTACACGTAACCCACAATTCCTCGATTCGCTCTAACGAAGGGCTATATATAACGCTCGAAACGTCACCCTTTAGAATCTCTGTACGGTGGCCAATTTACATTATCAACTCCCTTGATAAAGCCAACATTTTTATTTTCTAAATCCTACGAGTGGCGTCAGCCGTACATCTGTACTCTCATAAAAAACGCTGTTTTATCCATTAATTCAAAGCGCGCGTTATATAGAAACTTCATTATAAAAAGCAATAGAAGCTGATTACAATACCAAAACAATAGCAAGGTATGAGAGCCGCTCAGGAGCCCAGTTCCGAATCGGTGACGCTATGAAGTCAAATTAGTTTCCTGTGACTGGTCATCGGGCTCTTGCGGGGGTCTCATTCGCGGGAATAGCCCTTTTCACGGTTAGTTTTTCTCATTTGCATTACAATGTAATCTAATATGGATGCGAGGCAATTTTGGGTTAAAACTACAAAATAGCCAGAAATTGCCTCACATAAATGCTAGATTACATTGTAATGCAGATGAAAAAGCTAACCATGAAACGGGCTATTCAATCTATAAATTAATCGGTCTGTGAAAACGCAGTGACAGGAACATATGGGAGTTGCTCGCTCCCACTCACGGGCTCCTGAGCCGCTACATTACTGGACAAACTTTACATCTGCGTATAACAAAGACCAGTGGCCCCAAAGAGGTTTTCCTGTCCGGCTCTGGTGCATTGCTTTTCTCTTTATTTATTTATTCCATTTTCACTGCATTAGAGAAAACAATTCATACTACATACTAAATACTACATAATAAAAGACAAAAAAAAACGTACTGCAGTGGGGAAGGACTAGAAGGGAACATACGAACCATTTGACCTAGTCCACCCAAAAAACTACAACAGACATTTAATTAAAGAAGAAGAAGGGAAAAAAAATTAAAAATATGTCTTAAATGTGAAAAGTATAATTGCTAATATGTCATATCCTAAATTATTATAATCAGAAAATAATTGTTGCATCAATCACTACATCCAAGTGACATGGGGGCGGTCAGGGTCGAAGGTCTTCTTTTTATAGAACTCATTACATTGTTTTTTAAATAATGATAGGCGTAAATTAGAGGTCCTAAGTTTATCAGGCAGGTTGTTCCATAAATGTGGTAATCTATTGAGAAAAGTGCCTTTGAATAATTCGGTTCTGACCTTGTTAATCTTTAATTTATTACCAGCATATGACCTTAATCTTTTGCCTGAGCAAAAGTCAAAATATCTTCCAACTGAATTATTATAGTAACCACACTTCAGTTTATAAATTGTTGTTATGTCCTTATTTTCTTTTCGGTACACCAATGGGAGGAGATTGAGCTGCTGAAGGTGTTCATTGTAAGTTAAATTCGGTAGGAGAAGCCGCGTAGCACGTCGTTGGACACCCTCAATAAGCTTTATTAAGGTGACGGACTTTGGACTCCAAGTTTCGGAGGCATACTCCAAATGGGAACGCACAAGGGCCACGTAGAGAGATCTAAATGTTGGCAGAAACTGAAGGCTCCTACTGCTGAGTGTACGACGGATAAAACCTAACATCTTATTAGCTTTGTTCACCTGGGCGTAGATGTGCTCGTTGAAACGAGCATCACAAGTGATGAGAACGCCAAGGTCACGCTGAGCCTCCACTCTCTTAAGTGCCTTGCCTCTCATATTGTAATCATAAATTGTGTTAGAATTGATGTACAGGTGTATAAATATTTTTGTACCTATTCAGTAGTATATTAGGGATGATTAGCGCTCCTTTTTTCCGCAAAGGAATTCAAGGAGCTGAGGAGCGTTGCTAGGGGCGTTGCTGATTGCTTCGTGGTACAGGGGTAGGTTATTAGTATTATCAAAGCTCTAATACTTTGAATAATTATCCAGCTGGCTCCTGATTGGTCGCGAGGAAATTTGATGGACAGACCATGGGAATTGTTCAAGGGCGTGGTCGTGAGCGTTCCGTTTTTGTAGACGTTTAAACGGGGGAACCCGTTTTAGGCATCGAATGGCACCTCTCCCCAATAAGGAAGAAAAGGTCCCAGACCCCCCCTCGGATAAACACAAAACACACAAGAAAATCCAACCAAAACAGCTTTTAATTACTATTTACAAGATCTCTACAAGAAGATGGCGCCCCACACATGCACCCTAGTTTATTATCATTAGGGTAAAGGCTGATTTGGATGTCGCTGGCCAATGAGAGGATCCAGAACACAATCATCCCACCAGTCACACCAAGAATTGGTGCCCCATAACTAATATTTACAATATATACAAGAAATGGAGTAGAGTCTCCTTAAAGTCACCTCAGTTCCTTAGTGTCCCTACTCAGTTTTTAGATCTGCACACAAAAGTGAGTGCCCCGCAACTTGACCGATTAAGACTCGAGGAGCTCCCGGAAGGACATGTCCTCGAAACAGGATGTGTCTGCAAAGAAATCAGCAGCCACACAAGATCCAACACGGTCTTCACGTTCAAATTGCGCGGCCGCGCGAGCCAGATCCAAATCCAGTCCTGGAGGAACCACTACTTCCCGAATAGCGTTTTGGATGCGCTGCTCACGCTCCAAGGCCGCTTGACGCTGTTCACACTCTGCCTCCGCTCGCGCCTGAGAATGAGCACGATTCGCCCGCACGTGCCCCAATACTATTTGGGCGGCATCAACAACGGGTTCCTCATCCTCCTCTGGAGCTGCTGATGGTGGTTGCGGCCATTGTGCGAGATGTGTGGATCGTCATGCCGATTCAGGGCGGGGTGGAACCAGGTCGTTTAGTTCCGCTACCACGTCGGAAGCGATGGACGATGATCCTGCGGGAGGCATGAAGCAATAACTTGTCTAGCCGGTCGGTGGCGTCGGATAGATCCGACGACAAAGACGGGGATGCAGGAGAAACCAGGTTGTCCACAGGCGCCAAGCCTTCTCTCAGGTAGGGAGGCATAGGAGGCCGGAGCCCGTACATACGTACGAGCCATCCGCCACCTGCTCTATCAATGACATGCGACAGACGGGCATCGGTCGCCAAGCTTTCGAGCAAACACAAACCCAGCTGATGTCTCCGACGTGTATAGTAATATTGTAGGTCACATTCACGAACTTGTTCGCGGTGGGTTTGATGATGGAGTCGTCTACGATCACGAATTTGTTTGCGGTGGCTCACCTGGTACTGTCTTTGGTATTCGCGGATCTTTGCTTTGTTTGCCTGGTAATAGGCTCTTTGTCACTCCCGAATTCGCTCCCTAGCTTGTCGTTGTTCTTGAACACTCCCCGTTCCCGCTGTGGTTAAAGAGTCAAAATGACAAGGTGAATGAAAAAAAAGAAATAAATGACGAGTTCCTAAGAGAAAAAAAAAACCCACCTTAACTGGAACTTGACGCTTCTCGGCTGGCTAGATGAGCACGAGCTTTGGTCAAGAGATCCTTTGCAGTTTCAAACACCGACAAGCTTCCATTTGGTACCAGAAGATGATCTCCCCAAATACATTTTTTCGCCTTGCAATATTGGCGACGGTACTCATTGATTTGGGGTCGATGTCCTGCTGCATAGGGTTTCTTTGGCTCATCTCTGCTCGATGTCGTTCGCGATATCGTTTCTTTTGAGCAAGAACTTTATCGCAGTTCGCCTGCTTCCATGCATGAACACGTTCACGCTCCCTTTGTTGTTTTGTACTAGCATCCATGTTGGTGAAAAGAGAGACTCTCGAAAAGAAATATCTTTTAAAGAACGGTTCAAATGACAGAGAGCTTTCTTTCTTCACCAACAGAAAAACACAGGCTGCCAAACGCAATGCTGCCACATCATTTCCCGCCAAGGAAAAAAATGGTCCAAACACTCCCGTCCCCGAGGTTGTCCTGGTTTTTAACGTCATCGTGTACATGTGTCAAATCAGATGAATGAATTGTACGTAGCAGAGAGAAGACAGGAGACAGTCAAGCTCAGGGTTGCCGGTTCGAGGTTGAATGATTGAATTTTATTTAATAAATTTTTTCTAGTCATGGATGAAACCATTTTTGTTTCTCCTGTTTTTCTTTCAACCAATTTCATGGGTTCATCTACAAAGAATTCATCTTGAATCTTGAGTATAAACCCCTCACAAAGTCAAGGTCAAGGAATCTTGACTAGAGGTCTCTCACAAGGTCAAGCTCAAAATCAAACTCAAGCGCTTTATGTGGTTCGTTGATAAATGATGTTTCACGAACAGCCAAAAAGAATAGGAAAAATTTCAGACCATTTTAGAACAACTGCTGAAAGTGAAAGTTCATGAGGAACAGTATGCGAGTTTTTTTTTTGGGAGCATGTGCTCGGTTAAATGTCACTTCATTCTTTTTTTCGCATTGAACATCGCGCTACATCATCAAATGAAAGCTCTTATGAATGAAAAATGTCATCATTGGGACCTAAAAGTTCAGAAAGATGGGTTAAAAATGGTCATGGAGGATATTTTTTTTTAACCAAATGCGAAAAAAAACCATAGTGAAGGTCACCCGCATTCTCCCAGGGAAGAAAAGAACACAACGGAAAAAAAGAGCATGCAAGCTAAACACAAGTTGTGATCTTTCTTTTCGTCACATATATATATATTTACTTAAAGTTCTGAAACTATTTACAAGTTTAAAAACAAGATTTGTGCAACTATTTATAGCAAAAAAAATTTTTTTTTTTTTTAAATTTCTGCACATTCACAGAGGATTCTTTTTTTATTCCAATGTGGTGATCGTCCGAGTCATCCGCAACCTCCTCGGGAAGGAAAAAAGAATGGAAAAAAAGAGCATGCAAGCTCAGCACAAGTTGTAATCTGTCGTTTTGTCCTATACATTTAAAAGACTTCTAAAAAGTCGACAAAACTATTTACAAAAAAATATTTACATTCTACCTCAATCCAGGCAGGAACAAGAAAATTGGGCCGCAACCAGGGCAGCGACGCTCATCCAGCCAGTAATGATGCCTCCGGTTTTCTAGTTTATTTTTTTAATTTATTTTTTTTTAATTTTTTAAACACTACTTGGAAACAATTAATAACATTTCTACCACAGTTAACACAAACTAACGGTACTTATGGAACAATACTGCTCTACTTGCATTACACTATTTACAGAATGGTAACAATTATCTTTATGACATGTTTTAAAACGTAAATAAAATTAACAGCTACAAACAAGACTACGGCTGGCTTAAAGAAAAGAGTTACAATGAACAAGAGTGGAAAGAAAAGGACGAAGCGAAGTGACATTTATAGTAGTTTTCCCCAGATATTTAAGAATTTATGTAGCTTTCCTTGGGCAATATAGCTTTGCTTTAAGACCTCGAGTTTATCTTGGAGGCAGAGAAGAAAGCCTTCAAAACGTAAGTTGCCATCACATGAACTTGTCGCGAAGATATGGAATTTTGCAATAAGAAGAGTGACATTAAGTGCCTGTTTATTTTTGATGTTATTATGCCAACCGTATAGGATGTTAGATTCATTCAAATTGACCACTTGTTTGCATTTCTGGTACCACCAACTGGTGAATCTATCCCAGAAAGCCTTACATACAGTACAGTGGTACAGTAGGTGGTTTATTGTTTGCTTTTCGGTAGCACATAGGGAACAAATGTCGCTATCAGTAATGCCAGCTCGAAAAGGGCTGGATTTGGTAGGTAAGAATGTGGTGTATTATTTTATACTGGAAAGCAATTAATTTCGAGTCTTTGGTTATTAGGAAAGGCAACGTGTACACCTTGTGGATGCTTTCTTTGGAAAAACCGTAATTTAGAATTCTGTTCTCTGATGTTGGTGGACTTACATTGTTGGTTAGAAGTGTAGAGTAGGCGACACAGGTCGACGGAAGGTCTCCAAGAGGCGGGTTTAGGTGCGAGTTGTTTTGATTTAATATATTTTTCCATTCTGTAGGAATGGCAGCGACGAGGCCATAGTACAGTGTAAAGGGAATACTAATGTTCACTTTGCAAATGAGCTCGTCCAGTGAGAAGACGGTGTTGTCTTCTTTTAAAAATTGTTTAACACGTATAATCTTAGCCTCAAATAAGGGTTTGAAAAAAACTGGCCGGTCTCCAATCAGGATGCAACTATTATTCCAGATGATTTTGTTGTGAATGCATTGGTCCTCTGAGAATTTGTCAGCATTGTATTCTTGCCAATACTTAAGTAGCGTGTGGTAAAAAGGTGGAAGGTTGTCAAGGTTGAAATGCTTGATATCGTATTGACATTTGGTTAGAAAGGATAAGCCTCCATATTTGGCAGCGGTGAACTCTGGTATTATTTTCCATGCTGGTTGAACGTTTTCGGTGATTCTCTTGATCCAAGCAATTTTCAGCGCTTTATTCATGATTTCAAAATCCATCATTCTCAACCCTCCTTGACTTATGTCACTTATTATGGTCTTTCTTTTTATTTTGGCTGGTTTTCCTTCCCGTATAAAATCGAAAGATAGTTTGTTTATTTCTTTGACGTAACAATCGGGGATCTCGAGCACAGAGGTGTTATAAATTAGCTTCGACAAACCTAAGGTTTTCACTATTTTGATTCTGCCATGGAGGGTAAGCTTCCTTCTTTTCCAATTCTTAAGCGTATTTTTCAATTCGATAATTTTCTCTCCAAGATTCAGCTTATTTGCAGCGTTGGAGTTGTACGAAAAGAAGATGCCAAGAGCTTGAAGCGGTTCTTGAGGCCATTTGAAATCATATGGGGTATCAGTTTTGTTTCTCCAAGCTCCAAGCCACATCGCCTCTGTTTTACTGGTGTTTACTTCTAGACTCGAGGTGTGTTTAAATTCACTTAGAAGCTTCAAAAGGTTAATAACAGATTGATGATCGTTAACGAATACTGTAGTATCATCAGCGAATTGAGTGACTTTTATTTCCTTTCCGCCAACGGTAATGCCTTTTATGTCATTGTTGCTTTTCAAAGCCCTTGCGAGAAGCTCAATACCAATTACAAAAAGAAGGCCCAATAAGGGCCATCCTTGCCTGACGCCTCAGTGCAATTGAAAAAACGGGGACGGGTGACCATTGTTTAGAACACAGCTAGATACATTGTGGTAGATGACTTCTATCCATCTTTGAATATCTAGGCCAAAATTGAACAGTCGAAGCGTGGATAATAGATAGTTCCATTCTATTGTATCAAAAGCTTTTCGGAAATCCCAAAAAATTGCAATTCCAGGCACATTTAAGCGCTTAGTGAGAAACATGACATCTTGGATTAATCTGATGTTTTCGCCTGTATAGCGGCCTTTTACATATCCGGTTTGATCAGGATTAATGATTTTGGGCAAGGTTTTTTCTATTCTTTTGGCAATGACTTTGGTAAGTATTTTATAATCTACATTCAATAACGAGATCGGGCGTAGATTTTCAAGTATGGATTTGTCTTTGTTCTTTTGAGAATGAGAGAGATTACCCCGCGCCGTTGACTAATCGACAGAGAGCCGGACTGAAAGGCGATGTGGAAACTAGCTAACATTTTGGTTCGCAGCTCAGGCCAGAAAAATTGGTAAAATTCAGCTGGGAAACCGTCTATACCTGGTGTTTTGCATTTTTTGAAATCTTTTACTGCGCTTAGACATTCGGCATCTGTAATTGGCCCGTCACATAGCTTTTGATCTTCGGGTGATAAAGGTGTTACTAATTCGGCTTTCAGGAAGTTACTACCCTGGGGGATGTCTTTATCACTTTCTTTGGATTGATAGATTGACTCGTACAACTTTTTTTGCTTGTCTAGGATGGCTAGTTGATCATAAATGTATGTGTAATCGTTTATTTTCAGCTTGTTAATAGCTTTTTTGGTTTGGGCACGGTTTCCTAGGCCGAAAAAATATCTCGTGTTACATTCACCTTCTTCATACCATCTTACCTTGCTCCTGAGGATCGCGCCTTTAACTTTGAAGTGCATGATTTTTTGCAACGTAATTTTGCTGCGAGTAGTTCGTTTTGGGCATGGTTATTGTTAGGATTTCTTTCTAGACTTCGCAGAAGTTCATTTATTTTATTTTGGAGTGTCAGTTCTTCGTTTTTACGTCTTTTTGCTTTCGTTTTGGCATATTTTACACTGAAACCCCTAATCCCCATTTTTATAAGATCCCATTTCAAACCTTTATCTTCAAGGTTTTCATATTTGGCCTTGAACAAATCAATGTTTTTGCGTAGAGCGTTAACATAATTGTCACCTTTAAGTAGAGAGCTATTAAATTTCCAAAACCCTGGGCCTCGGCGTTGTTTATTAAATCTGGCCTGCAAGAGTAACGAAATTGCAGAATGATCCGTTTCGGGCACATGGAAAATTTTACACGTCGCATCTACATTTGTGAGCTCTTCCGAGATTAGAAAGAAGTCTAATCTGCACTGTATCTTGTGAGACTTATTTCTCCAAGTGTACGATTCGAGGAGAGGGTTTACGTGATGCCAGATATCGACTAAGTTGTAAGATGTACACAACTCTTCGATTTCCTTAATTACAGACGCTTTCTGGGCGACTGCGTTTCCACCTTTTTTGTCTTTGTCCGACAAAGCGCAACTAAAGTCACCTCCGATAACGATATTTTCCTGATTTTCTTGCAGCTGATGGTGTAGGGATCTAAAAAATTTGAATTGTTGGTTTAGGTCATTTGGTGCATAGATGTTGACTAAAATTAAACATGAAACTTCGACTGATACGTCCAGAATGATACATCTTCCGTTTTTGTCGTTTTTTCGTTTTTGGTTTTCTAGTTTATGCTTCCGATGGCATCTAGAGCACCGGAAAAGTCCAGGTTGGCTTCTTGTGGGCGGGTTGGTGGCAGGGATGACATCGGTCGTAGACAGGTCCTGGGCTTCTGAGCGGCTAGCAATCATTGAGTCCGTTCATGATTGATGTGGCGGGTATCGTGATCCAGCCCCCTTTGACCACGCATCCACTGTACAAAGTGATAACATTCCACTTGGAGACAGTGAAGCTGTAGAGGGTGCTCGTGTTGTCAGCAAGAAGCTACAGAACTGAGACGAGGGAGATCATTGAATTTCGGGCAACCCAAAGGTTCCAAATCAATGTGAGGAATCACAGCTAGTCAATCATCGCCGTTGGATCAAACTCCCCTTGTAAGCTTTGCACGTCCACGATCATCTGCAAAGGTTAAACGCAGCAGCATACAGTTTAGAGATGTCAGAGAACATAGGAAAATTCATATGGCTTATCTGCTTGAAAGTCTTGATTGGCAAGAGGTTTTTTCTGTTGCTGATTGTAAATTGAAGTGCGATGGGCTATC
>NC_090874.1:35206824-35229324 GCF_036669935.1 Montipora foliosa
GTATCACTCTTTTGTAGTCCGATTGTCTTGGTATCGGAGTGGCACATCGAGATCGTCTGCTTTCTGGAGAAGGTAGGGAACAAACCGGCACTGATTACAATTTTGATGGAGAACCCAAGTCGTTAGGTCAATGAGGTCTGTTTCTTCGTCTTTGTCTTCTTTGCAGCACTCACACAAGAGAGCATCCAGAAACAAGTCTATATGTCTACAGCACCTCTCCAAGCTCATGACAAACTGACTGTTCTCGCTGGCGCGACTCTTTATATACCCAAGGGTGTTGATGTGGACCAAAGCTGACTCCACTCTGAGCAACCAATGACAGAGCCGCCGAAATGGGACTGACCTTGAACGTCCTTGACACCACTCTTGGGAGCCAATGACAGGGCCGCAGGAATGTGGCATCATCCTCAAGAACCAATCACAGGCCCTGGAATTTGACATCACAAGCTGCCGTCAAACCATAAGTACGTGAGACACTTCATTCGTTGTCAGTTGTCTTGAGAAGAAGAAGTTGAGTATCTCTTGGAAGTACGAAGACCTGTTGCCTGCTTGCTATCCATTTCAAGAAGAGAAGGAGGAGAAGAAGAAACCAGCGAAACGTTCTCGTGCTAACAAGAAAAGATGTGGAGCAGCATAAGAAAAAGCGGGAAGAGAAAAAGAAACGAGATGAAGCAGAGTTTAACAAAGCTGCAGAAACCTTGGACGCTCTCTTCACCTCAGACCTGCCACCTACAGAGACGGCGGCGTGGACACCTCTCAGTGAGGAATTGAAAGAACTCTTAGAGTCAGTCCCTGATTTAGATGACTTGCCCAGCTACAAAGAGATGATGGGACCCTTAATTCCTACACAAGGATCTGTGATGGTGACCCCTGTGGAGGTGAAACCAGAACCTCAAAGAACCGGCCGTCGTAACTCCTATGGTTGGAGGATTCGTACGATGAACTGCTTCGGACGATACCGTATAAAAGCGGAGAGGCATGGTGGGAACCACAACAGGTGCAATACCATCATCTTTGCGGATCTAGGATCGAGACGGTACACGTACGTGTGACAGAAGTGAACGGGCATTCCGTAACCTTCCCTATGGATCTAACGACAACCATGTCTCCATTTTTGTCGTTGTCGTCATGGATTGTGTCGTTTTACTCAGCGACGTCTCACCAGAATTTCCGAAAATACCAGCAGCACTTTCAAAGTCTGTTTACCACATCCTGTGAAATTTGATGGGGACTGGGAAGGGGGTCTGACCTCTGTGTCCATGCCCGGCCAAGGATTTGAAAGAATTGTTGGATCCCGACAAAGATAGTTTGTTATCGAACCGGTACCGAGTGGTACCGTGATGATCTCATTCGAAATCAATCCGCCATCATCGATGGGGTGGGATTCATGAAAGCTCTCCTTCATCAGATGGAATGGCAGAGAAACACGGCGCTCCAAAACATTAGAGGTGGGAGCGAGCTTGGCCATCGGCGGGTGACGTTCCGTTGGGAAGAAGAGGATGCCGCGATGGAGCAGACGACCTTACGCGATATCAACTCAGCCAACAAACGATTTTCCATTCAGAAACATGTGGCGTTACGCTTGGGATGGTTGACGAGAATGAAGGATGGATCGTATGACTTGGGTCCCAATCTCGAATATTCCCTCTACGACAAGGATGCCCAGAAAATGACCCATGTGAGTTCGACTGAATGGCCTACAAATCGTCTCTGGTCCGTCCCCTCTGGATCGGATGACGAAGTTGTCCTGAGTCAGATGGTGGAGTGGAAGTTTCGGAATCTCAATAAAGCTTTCGGACAGGCCATCACCCAGACGTCGAGAACCTTGCTCTTGTATTCGGATGTGGTGAACAGTAACATTGTGGGGATGCGTTGCATCCTTTAGTACGAGAAGTCTATTACCGACGAAGTGGTGTGGGCACACATCCAATGGTTACCATTACGTCACCCGTACTTGGACGTTATCGAAGTCAGTTTGGCTGAAAGCAGTGGAAATCTGGTCACGTTTGGAAAAGGCAAGAGCATCGTCACCTTTCAATTTCGTTGTTGTGGGGCACACGTATAAAAACCGGTAGCCCCCTAGGCAGACACAGCATCCACATGACAGGCCGAAGTTTGAAGCCGCTGCATGCGGTCAAGACGGGGACGGATTCACAGAGGAATTGATTAAGATATCTGCACCTGTGGTCTTGGAATCGTTGCAATCTGGACTTCAGACAGCTTCCAGTGGAAAATCCCTAGGTGTTGTTGGAGACGTCATTGGACAAACCTTGAAACGAGGAGTCAAATGGAAAGCCGGCACGCTGATCAAAGCTCGGGTGATAGCGGGAGGCCAGCACGTCTATAAAAAAGCCAAACGCAAAGTCTTGGACATGTTTGGTCGAACATGAACATGCACGTGGTTCAATCGCGTCCGCGTCATCAACGGGCATTGAGTCAGTATGGGATGCCAGGTTCCAGTATAAAAGGCACCGACCATCCATGTCAGGTCGGTGGTTGGTTGAGCGGAGCCGTGTCACAACCTCCTGAGTACACCTTAGTCCCTTTCTTGACCCGAAGACTTCAAAGAAGACGAAAAAAGAAGAAATGATAAGTTTGGGCATGTTTACAGTCTCTCGACTAACGTGACCGTGCAAGGGTATCGTGACGTGAAGTACAGTCCATCCAGTACGGGGATCACGCCTATTTCCTTTTTGATTCCGCCTTGGATGATTTCACTGATTTGAACCAGAGTTTTTTGGAAGTGGAATTGAAATTGAATTTGGCATCAACAAATGGCATCGTGGCTGATGCCAACCTGGCTTCAGATGCAAATAATACCCAATTTGTCTACGTGGCCAACAATCTGGGTCACACGCTCTTCAAACAGATGAATCTACAGTTCAATGGCAATTTGATGAGCGAACAGACCGATACGTACGCTTACAATGCCTGAATTACAATCGAGGTGAAGGGGAGACCCTGCTGGCGCCTCAAGGTTGGGTGAATTATTTCAATGTGACAGAACACTTAACTGCCGGTGGAGCCGCTGATGACATTTGCACGACAAATGGATGGGGACACGGTGATGCCACTCCCTTGAAGACGGCCACTGTACCATTCTACAACAACAATAAAGCCACCTTGATCGTGCATCTGCATCTGGAAGCCTTTCACACAGGACGCATGCAACCGGCCCGAGTTCTTTTCGTTTGGAACGAATACCAGTGGTGTGGGTGTCAAATGTCAAGTGACGTTGAGTCAAGGTGACCTCAAAGTAACACTGCATCTCTGCCATTTGTCACTGAACCCATCCGTCTACGATGCCCTACGGGCCAAGAGAAAAGTCAAAGAACAGTGGGCCAATTATCCAGTGGTCCGAAGCAAGATCCATACGTTTTTGTTCGATGGACGGCCCACCAAGTTCATGGAAGACAACGTGTTTGTGAGGCGGGTGCCGGACCGGATGACCGTGGGGTTGTTGGACAGTCGAGGCTTCAATAGCGATTTGGAGTATTACCCATTCGCTTTTCAGAAATTTTGGGTGATCCAGATTCGTCAAGTCATTGACAGCAAAGAATATCCGTACCCAACCTTGGAATTGAATTGAGCCAATGGCCGTAAAGACCTGTTGGCATACCATCGTTTCTTAGAAGTCAGTGGTTCGTTGCTGAATCATCGTCCCAGTATGATCCAACCCAGTGAATGGGGACAGGACAAGAATTGTACGTTGTTTGCCTTTAACAATGTACCCAACGGAGACACGGATGCTCCAGGACATTGAAACTCTAGACAAGCCGGCAATGTCCGTTTGGAAATCGATTTTGGTGCAAACCCTAACAAGAAACTTACGGTAGTGTTATGGGGTAAGTTCAAGAATGCGTTCCAGATTGACAACAAGGGTGGGATTCTATATAACGTGCATTGATGAACCCCAAGGACAAAACATGGAATTTGTGCCATTGAGTGACATCTCCCTTCGTCGTTTGGCATTGGACGATCCTATCCTAGAACGTGTCTTTCACGGCGTGCATCCTTCTGATGGGTTACTGTCCCATCCCACCCACACAACGCGAGCCACCTACATTGTGAACATGGATCCACGAGGTGAACCTGAAAAACATTGGTTAGGACTCTGGACGGAAGAGGGAGCATGTGAAGTCATGGACAGTTATGGCTTACCTCTCACCACCTATCAGGCGCCAGGTTTGCAAGACTGGTTGGCACGATGGTCCCTGGTATGGTGCAAAGATCGGACCTTACAAGCCTTGAACAGTACGGCATGTGGACGGACCATGGAAGAGTTTTTAGAAAGATTTTCCTCATACGATTTTGTGGGGAATGATCGGATGGTGGGCAATCAAGTCCGTCGTCTTTTGGTTTAAGATTTGAATGCCATGCCCTCGAATCAATCTTGTATTGCACATGAGTTTGTTGTTATTCGTGAATAAAAAAAAACGTACCCCATGGAAACAGTATGTGTGTCTTGTCGTACGTAAATAGTTGGATCCTACAAGTATAACATCAAGGATGGGAGTCCATCAAGCGATGGGCCCTTTAAGAGAAGTGTACCCTCTCGTCCTTTTTCGAACATAAAAAGAAAGATATGATTCGTGCAGCAGTACGCTGATTGTCAGTCCGTCGGGGAGTGGCAAGACGCAATTGACTGAGGCTCTCTTGACGGAAGGCACCGTGTTTGAGAGCAGAAAGACACGACCGTGTCATTAGTGTTACGCCGTATGGCAACCTCAGTTTGATAACATGAAATGTAAAGCCATCCAGTTTCATGAAGGAATCCCTGAAGTCGCCGATCTTCTAACATGGTTTCCTCAAGGTGGGGAGTTGGTCTTGGACGATCTCATGGACGAAGGAGGCAACGATAAATGCATGTTGCATCTCTTTACGCGAGAATCCCATCATCGACGCATTACGGTCTTGTACTTGTGTCAAGATCTGTTTTCACCTAGGAAATTTGCCAAGACCATTTCGAACAATGCACATTAGGTGATCGTCTTCAAGAATCCCAGGGATCAGATGGGATGTCGCGCGTTGGTCCTCCAAGCCTTTCCGGATCGATGCCCAGACGTCCTCAAACTATTTGTGGCATGCATGCAATGTCCTTGCGGGTATCTCATGATCGACCTTCATCCTGCCTCCGACGACCGATTTCAGTTGTTCAGTCATGTGACACAGCAGGACAGTCCAATAGGTGGTGTACGAGCGCAAAGACAAACGATATAAAAGGATGGGAGCTGCACTTACCACAGGACATTACGGCCCCTCGTGGAAAAGAAGCGTGTGATGGTAAGAAGAAGAAAAAAGCATGTGATGCAAAGTCCAGGCGTTCGAAAATGACGACAACGCAGAGGCATTCTTCAAGACTGTGCTCTAACGAGGCGACTAACATCTGAGGCGACTAACATTTGGCTTCGGGCGAGTGAGATAAGTTACCCGGTCGCCCGGCCAGGCACTCTGGCTTATTGTATTTCTCGCAGGTAAGGCGGCTGAAAATGTTAATATGCTGGTGCAGGGTTCTTGCTAAGTTTTTGCACAGGAGGTAAAAAACCAAAAATAGCAGGTAACTTTGTTACCTGCCCCTGCACGGGCTAGCAAGCTCAAGTCTTAACTTGACGTTCGTATCGATCGCTGTCACGTGCCAGCGGCTGCTAAATTAATTTAATACTCAGCACAAGGAAAGTAGGTTATGCTATTTCATTAATTTTCACCCACCACCGCTTTTCTGATGCTTTGGTTGAAAACTAAACTCCGAAAGACCTTTCTGTCGTTTTCCACGCGTGGATGCCATGTTGTAAACGTTTAATAATGGTTATGGGGGTTTTCCCCGAGCCGCGGGAGGAATGGGAAGGAAACATGGCGGACATCGTTTCGAGGGATGAGTTTGCAAAATCAAGCTGGATTGCTTTAACAAATGGTATATTTTCGAAGCGATAACATGTGCCAGATATCTTCACAGGATTAGTTGGAGGGGGAAAGCAATATTTTCCCATAAACGCAATGTAATTTCACCTTTAAACAGACGAACATTCGTTGGATAATTTCAGTAAATATTTCAGTGAAACAGCTGGTAACATTTACTTGAAAAGCCGGTAAAAACAACCGGTTACCAGCTCTTAACAAGAACCCTGTCAGGTGATTACAGTTTACGAAACCTCTCAGAAAAAGTTTTTTCTTTGTACAAAACAATCGTTTCAAGGGCCGTTCCACATGATTTCACATGTAAAATGATCCATAACTTTGCACAAATTTCGATTCTTTCTCAAAAAATAGCATTAAATTTGAGAGTTTTGAAGCAAGCAACCGTGGACAATCTCTCTGTCGGTGTACGTTGGCGTAAAAACAAGTTGAGAAACTAAATATCTTGAGCAAGAGCCGTTACAACGTAGATTTGACTTTAGTGGTGTACAGCACTAAAATCAAATCTACATTGTGTTGGCCATTTCTTGGTTATAGTTTTAAAGAAAAGAGTTGTTACTTCTGCTCTGACAGCAGTAAAGCGCAGTCGGCGAAGCGGTGCAATTTACTTTTGTATGAACCTGTAAAACGCAGCTTATGCAAATTTGATATTTTTTCGATTTTTCGCGCCTGCGCCTGCTTGGCTTATAGTTGTTTTTCTCTCTTGTTGTTTTAGCAGCAGAGCAATCCCGCGTTGTCTTTGGTGTCATGACAAATCATTGCGTGCCCTAAACAAATAACGCAGTGATTGGCGCTTCACTTCGCTTAGTGTTGAGATGGAGATGGATGAAAATCTTGCAGCGTTGTTGATCTGAGATAATAGACCATTAAATACATTAAAATTCAGTCGAAAACAAAAGGCATCATCTCGAGGCTCTGGGGAATAAACTCATACAAATCCTTATATTTATTCCCCAGAGCCTCGAGATGATGTCTATTAATTAAATAAAGAATTAAAAAAATTCGGGTGACCAACTTGGAGAGCTGGGCACCCCAGCTGAAATGCTAGGGAGCCTGAAGGGCTTCGTGAAATTTTCCTTAGAGCACAGCCCTGATTCTTCCATTGCTCGCTTTGGCGATTCCTGGTCTGATTGCAGCAGGGAAAGCAGCAGCGTTAGGAGGTGTGGGAGCCGCGGCTGGTTATGGTGTCAAAAAAGGGCTCGAAGCCACCACCTGATGATGAGGTCAACGTCAAGTATAAAGGGACCCTATCCAAAAAACCAAGGATCGTCTCATCATGTCTTGGCGTATCGGACGTCAACTCCCGTTTCTTTGCAGAATCTTGAAAGCAGCACATCATCAGACACGTCGCGAACGCTTGCAAGCAGCCAATGCGGATCAGATCAATGCTTTGAGAGAATTGAACAGATCTGTCCGTGGACAGATTCCCGTATCATTGTCCACCCTGACCAAGTTACGACCCCATCAACAGGCACTGAGAGACATGACCCGTCGTAAACATTCCTTCAAAAAGCGACGTCAGATCATGATGAGTCAGGTCGGGGTCTTTGGCAAGGTATGAACACAGCGTGCAACCATTGCCTGCAAGGTGGACGCGTCCATAAAAGAGCGTCGGTGGGTCATGAGGTGTCATTGTGATCCAGTTCTGGCAAGGATTGCATAACATGGACGCTGGATGGTCTGATACATGGACATACGGTCCTCGTTCGATTTGTGCAATGAAAGATCAGATCCGACATCTTCGACATCGCGAACTTGAACAATGCGAGATCATACGTAAAGATTTAAGTCAACTCAAACGAAAGCTGGGCGATCTGAAAAATCAAGTGCATCAATTGAAAGGGCATTTGGAACGAGAACGTCAAGAGAAACAAACCCTTAACTAAAAAAGAGGCGTCGTACGAATGTTGGGACACACTACGATGAGTGGTGACAATGACGTCATTCCTGGGTTTCAAAAATGGTTGTTGGTGGATCCGGAAGAGCTCCGTAAGTTGGAGCAAGTGTACAAAGAACGTTTGACCGATAATTCTCAAGTGACCAAAGCCACACGTCTGGCTGCTAGAGAAGCCGCCCTTCCCATGGTAGAGGACATCCCACCAACCATGAAAGAAGCGTCGGTCAAATCGTTGTCGCGCAAAATGCGTAAATGGACCAAAGCCATTCGACGTCCCGTCGGTTTTGGAGGAGGTCCTGGTGGTGGTGCAGGTGGTGCTGACGAGGACGAGGACGTGGAAGGAGAAGCGTTTATGCAAGGCCCCTTACAGATGTTGTTGATGCAAATGGTGGAAAAGAAGAAACGACCGGCAGCAGCAGCTGAGGCTGGACCTCTAGCCACCCCGGCCGCTGCAGGTCCACCTCCTAAAGAGAAGAAATGTCTTCGTTTTGTGACCCCTAAAAAGACCACGCCAGTACCCAAAAAGAAAGCAAAGAAGAAGAAAGCCACCCCCAAAACTATGACCCCACTCGTCGATTGGGGTGAATTCCCTTTTGGTGGAGATCCCATGTTGGGTGAGAGCGTGGTTGAGATGATAGAAGGGACGGCCCAATCCACCAAGAGGAAAGCTCGCAAGACAGAAGACCGTCGCCTGACTGAAACAGATAAATTACAACGCCGACCCGGTTGGCTGGATTTTGACAACAAACTCCGACGGGGTCTCGATGGGCAGCACTTCTAAGCGCCATCAGAAAAAGCACACGACCCGAAGGCAGGCCTTGCCTCCCAAGACCCGGAGACGATGGTGCCAGAAAGGGGACAAATTGGATCTGCAAAAGCTGTTGGAGAAAACGGGCATCAAATTTCATTGGCCAGGGTACCAGTACATGGGACCGTGGATGCATTTGAAAAAGAGACTCAAGCATGGGAATCTGGGCATCAATCGGCTGGACAAGATTGCCAAACAACATGACATTGATTATTCCCAGGCCAAGAATTTACAAGACAAATGGAAATCCAATGCAAAAATGGTGAAGGCCATCAACCATCTCCCTGGCAAGAAAACCGGGACGGAAGCCATCGTGAAGAGAATCATGGAAGCGAAACAAAAACTCAAATCGTAAAAGACTTTAATGGCTGACTGACGTTGTCATTGTTGTTGTTGACTTTCATGTGTCTGGTCTTTATTGACCCAAATCTTCTGCAATGTAGTGAACTCCAAACCACTCTCTCTGGCCTTTAGGAGGCATTAGACCACGAAGGTTTTTAGGGCACCCCCCCCACATCCCTCTCAAAAGGTTGTATGACCTTACAAGTCAGGCCATACATACCGAGCGAATGAGCCACTTCTTGTTCACGTGCTGGAAAGGTCACCCAAGGTCCATACTTTTTTTATCACATGTTCTCTTGAACTTTATAAAAGACGGTGCATTGCAGCTTTCCGTTCATTTGCTCGTGATGTCTTCTCCAAGTGCAGAACCTAGTGGATTGTCTTTAGAAGAGCAACGTGCTTTGCTGCCTGCCTGCCTGTTTGGAGGGTGAGGATTATCGACCGCCGTTACTCGTGTTTTGGGACAGTGAGGCCATGCAAAATACTGGGGTTCACGTGCCTAATTTGGTGGTGGGCATGACAGCAGAAGACGCCACACCGTGTCTTTTTGCAGATGAGACGTGCATCGATCAGTTCCTGGATTGGCTGGAACAATTGACGGAACAGGAGACATGTTACGTGACGGTCATAGCCCATAATTTCAAGGGTTATGACTCTTATTTCATCGTCCCTGGATTGCTCGCATGCAAGCAAAAGTTTGAACAGATCCATACAGGTGGAAAGTTACTCGAACTCACTTTTCCCAACCGCTACATTCGTTTCATAGACTCTCTGTCATTTCTCACCACACCTCTGGCATCATTTACTTCCATGTTTGACTTGGATCCCGACGAGTTTGGCAAGGGAAACTTTCCCCATTTGTAGAATACACCAGAACATGCGGACTATGTGGGAGATCTACCACCCAAGGACATGTACTGACCCAACACCATGTCTACCAAGGGAAAAGCCGAGTTCGAACGGTGTTATGGGGAACAAGTGGCCAATGGCGTCCAGTTTGACATGCAGTGAGATTTACCGGTTTACTGTATATCGGACGTCAAACTTTTACGCCGGGATGTTCTGCATTCAACAAGATCATCAAAGAACTGACACGTTTTAGTCCCTTTGAAAAAATGACTGCCGCCGGTGTGTGCATGCACGATCTCTGTCTTAACTGCATGGAGGAAGACACCATCGCTTCCAAATCTCTCCATGGTTGCCATCTGATCACCAATCATTCCAAGGAAGCCATGGAATGGTTGCAATGGCAAGAACATCAGTTGCAGACACAACAAGCCGGAGAGCCACGTATCCGTCATGCCTGCAACCAAGGCGAATATCAGATCCCTAGCACCCGTTGGTCCGTGGACGGCTATGACGAGACGACCCACACCGCTTAAGAGTACTTGGGCTGCTTTTGGCACGGGTGTCCTTCTTGTTTCCCAATCGACAAGAACCGTTCCGTCGTCACGACGATTGTTGTATGGACGCCGTGTATCTCGACACCATGGCTCGTCTCCAGGCTATTTGTGATCATAACATTCACATCATCTCCATCTGGGGGTGTGAGTGGTTTCGTCTCAAAAAGGAGGATCCACAGATCAAAGCGTTTGTGGACGAACTCACCCTTGTACCACCTATGAATCCTCGCGATGCCTTCTTTGGTGGACGTACCAATGCCGTACACCTCTATTACGAGATCCTAGAAGGTGAGCGAATCTTCTATATCGACTACATGAGTCTGTCTCTGTGGACCAACAAGTATGCCATGTATCCTGTCGGTCATCCCGAATTCATCTACAATCCGGACACGACAGACCTCTCGGGGTACTTTGATTTGGCTACTTGCACCGTGCTACCACCCACGAGACTCTTCCATCCAGTGTTACCTTACCAATGCAGCTGTAAGCTCACCTTTCTGTTATATCACACCTGTGTGGAACAGGACATTGACAAGGCTCTGCACGACAAATCCCTCACGGATGCAGAGTGTGCGCTTACCTGGACCTGGCGCATTTTCCATCAAAGAAACAAGGCCTCTTCGAATAGTTTGTCGATCTTTGGCCAAAACTCAAGGTGGAAGACAGCGGTTGGCCTGCAGGTCCCGCTCGTGACCCTAACCATCCCGAGTGTCAAATCAAACGTGATGCATACGTGTCCAATTTTGCTCGTCATGAAGGGGTCCAGCTGGAGCCTGAGAACATTAAGAAAAATCCCGGCTTGCTTGCCTGCACCAAGATGATGTTGAACTCCATGTGGGGCAAGTTTGGTCAGCGGGACAATCTCATGCAGCACAAAGTGTTCTATGACCCGCAACCTTTTCATATGTTCATGGATTTGGACCAACACGATGTGCGCTACGTCAGCTGTCTGGACGAACACTTGGTGGAGGTCTACTACAAAGTGCAGGGCGAGTGTGAAGACTTGAACGTCAACACCAACACGTTCGTGGCTGCCTTAACCACCTGCTGGGCACGACTCCATCTGTACGAGGCTCTCGAACGTCTCGCCAAACGGGTCCTTTACTTTGACACGGATTCCGTCCTCTATGTGAGTCGTCCTGGTGAACCCCAAGAAATGACGGGAACTCATCTTTGTGAGTTCACAAACGAACTCGATGAGGGCACCATCTTGTACATAGTGAGATAGTGCTTTTTTTGTTCTTGTTGTACATACTCCTTTACGATTCTAGTTATTAAGCCGTTTGATTCGGAAAGAAAATATCCTGTCTTATTTTTTCTCACCGTGATAGGGTCAGATACATTATGCCGGCATAATTTTGAGCATAATACTATGGATGGAGCATCAAGCATAATGCCGGCATAATAGGTCTTTTTTTCTGCAAAAATATTAAAAAGCAATGAAAAACCATAAAAACGATCTTGTGAATCCATTTTTCATGAAATCGTAACGAGTGTGTTAAAGGATTTCATATTCCAAAGGCTTGGCTGCTTATTCAAGGCCTGGTTGCCTATTTATGCCAGGTTGCTAGGCTCTGCAAGTTCTCAACTCAAGATGGCTGCCAGCAATTCGATGAACGTTGATTTGAATGGCTCGGAGCCATCAGAACTAGTAGAAGGTGCCTCTACATGGCTAACATGGGATGCTTTATCCCAATTAAGAAGTCCACAGGCTTCAGATCTCGCCAGAAGCCGGGTGGTTTCCTCCAACAAAAAGAAAGGTGATAGCGGTCGTGGACCAGGAAAGGTGAGCAAGAAATCAACTACATTAAAAACAAACTTTGTTGATACGAGGATCAGAGAGTTCAAAGACGAGCCGTTTAGAAAATCAAACAATAAGTTGTTCTGTGAGGCCTGTCGTGAAGAACTTTTGGATCATATTGGGTTCCTGAGCACCCGAGGCCGATCAAAACAGAGTCCGAATACAGAACCCGGATCCTACAATAACTAACGGACTCCATAATATTAGCAAGGGTTAAGTGGACCCCGTTTCAAGTAGTACCCCGAAGGTGGATTTAAAAAGAGAAACACTCGGCGCCTGATATTCTCACTCGAGCCCCTTATTGGACGAAGGCTTCCCCCCCCCCCCTTCACTTGTAAACAAACGGACTCCGAAACCAAACATCACAGCGGATGAAAGATCGGGCCCGAAATCGGCTGGGTTTAAACGTTTTCACTATCTCTGTTTTTTCTCCGTTTTATCGTTAGTCTTTTGTCTTTTTTTTTTTTCAATTTTTTCCGCGGTGTAAGAGACATTTCGCTGAAAAGAAATCCAGCAAAAAACGATGAAACGCAAGAAATAAAATTCTTTCTTTAACTGGTCGTTATTACCACACACCTTTTCTTTTCTCTCACACCACAGGCAGCCCAAGCTCAGTTTTTATGGGAAAATTAACTTTGCGTTTATAAATGCTAAAATAACTGAGAAGTTGAGCTGAAAATGTAGAAACTGAAACTTCACTTACGTCTACATACAGTTGTCCTCGTGTGTTCTGTGCAATCGGAGGGCAAACTTGTGTCTGTTTTAGACGGGTTAGTGGCATTCGAATTTTTACGATGCCGTTAGTTGCCATTCCCCTGGTTGTGGACAAAATACTGACCCCCAGTCCATGGACTACCCTAAAATGGACTAACTCCTAAGAATACCATTTCGAATGAGTACTATTGAAAGAACAGAATTGATTATAAAAAAAATCATACTTTCATTGCACATACCTTGTTTATTTTTGTGCGCATGGTGACATGCAGCTAAATCCAAGAACTGCACCGGTTTCATTTCACTTACATGATGTAATCGGCCATCACAACAATAACATTATCCAAAGCTAACCTTTTTAAAATGGCTGCTTAGACTTAAATACTGTTGATCAACACTGTTTAAAATGGGTGTTTAGGCTAAGGTAAGCACTGCTTAAGACGTGTCTTCCATATAGACAAAAAGTACTCTTTTGAAATAGTATTTATAGGGTAGTCCATTTGGGTAGTCCATGGACTGGGGTGTCGGTGTTTTGTCCAACACCCATTTCCACTCATAAAGAGAAGAAAGGCTGGTGACTCGCGGCAATCTCGTCCCGCAAATTGCTCTTGCATCACAAAGTAACGGTCCGAATCTCCATAAAAGAGATCATGGGTTCAAATCCCATTGCACTCCGAACTTTTCTGCCTTTTCATTTGTTACTGTGATTATCCAAGTCTCTTCAGGAACTATTATTAAATGATACTAATTTCCGCTTAACAATTTTTTCCAGAAAATAATATTTATTTTTTTAGAAAATATAGCCAACTGTTCTTTCAATGATAGAGACTAAAATGTAGTTTGAACTAGATCCTAAATGAAAACCACGGACTGGAAGCAAACAAAGAACTGTCAATGGCAGGAGTTGGAAAAGGGAAAAGGTTTCAGGATTTGAACCAAGAAACAAAACCACAGTGCATGTGAAAAGATCTTGACTCCTGTCCCTTACCCTCCCAAATATATAAAAGTAAATGTAAAGACCCACACATGTACTTCTATCGCAAGCCACTCCATTAAAGAAAGGAGTCAGGGTTCTTGTTGGACATTGTCATACACATACACACTTAAAGAGTCAAGGTCGGCCAGCTCTGGGATAACCTATCCTCAATTTTCGTTTACTTTTCCGCTATTTTTTGCAAAACTAGGTTACAAAATGAGTTTAAAATTCGCATAGAAACCTATGTGACCTAGACCCGATGTTTCAGACGTTTCGATACTCTAGCCAATCCTTTTTCATTCATCAAAATAAATAAGGGGGGAATTAGTGAAACACTCAAGTGTTTCTAGAAATAAAATGTAGCCTTTATGGGACAGACAACCTGTAAAAAATGCGATCAAGCGCGCGTGTACTGAAAACTCTCGCGGGATCAGTCCCTCGCTCTTGCGTGTATTTCTTGCAACCTGGATTAGGCGGTCACCCTGTATTAAGCGGTTAGTTAGCCATTCCCCGAGTGTCATACCGAGTGTGATCAAACAGATCTGTAGTGTTTTAATGTTTTAATTTTTCCTTTCCTACGCAAGTAATATATATATATATATATTGTGTGCATTGTCAGGGTTTCTCTCCTACACTTTCTCTAAAATTAAAATTAGCCTGTATCCTTCTAGGATCCTTCCTTGTCATCCGCTAAGTTGACTACGGTCGTGCATCATTAACTTGATCCTTAGTTGGGTTTCAAGTGAAGTTATAGGCTCCCCTACCTTGTCACCTTGAAAGAAAATTTCCCGAGAGGCCCACGCCTTAACCACGTAAATCACCTCTTCGATGGCTGTGTTGCCAGCATGGTTGTCCTGGTGGTGTAGTGGTGATCACACCCGACTAGTAATGGGGGGACGTGGGTTCAAATCCCGCTCAGGGCAAATTTTCTTTCAAAACATTTATTCAGTTAAAAATATAATTATTTGGGGTGTGCACTGTCAGGGTTTCTCTCCTACACTTTCTCTAAAATTAAAATTAGCCTGTATCCTTCTAGGATCCTTCCTTGTCATCCGCTAAGTTGACTACGGTCGTGCATCATTAACTTGATCCTTAGTTGGGTTTCAAGTGAAGTTATAGGCTCCCCTACCTTGTCACCTTGAAAGAAAATTTCCCGGGAGGCCCACGCCTTAACCACGTAAATCACCTCTTCGATGGCTGTGTTGCCAGCATGGTTGTCCTGGTGGTGTAGTGGTGATCACACCCGACTAGTAATGGGGGGACGTGGGTTCAAATCCCGCTCAGGGCAAATTTTCTTTCAAAACATTTATTCAGTTAAAAATATGATTATTTGGGGTGTGCATTGTCAGGGTTTCTCTCCTACACTTTATATATATATATATATATATATAAATATATATATATATTTAGCTGATCTTATGAAAACCGGGTCCTTCCCAGGTATCTTAATTTGTCTTTAAATTAGACTAGAATAGCTGGGACGGTTATATTTTGTCAGTAACTAGACTCTAACCTTTCCATTGACAACATCTTTTAATTTAAGAAGTCAGTGTCATTGCCATTTGGCAACTTGTGACGTCGACCTGGAAATTTTAACAAAAAATGTATATGTGTGAGAAAAAGGCTAATATCATCAGCCATTAAGGCAGTTAAGGCCATTAATATGTCTGCTATATTTCGAACTAATCTTTCAAACTTCACTAAGGTGATTTCAGAAGAAGTAATATTTCATATCCCATGAAAGACTTATTGCCTTACCCAACACCTGGAGATTTCCTTCCCTCACCCTCCCATAGAGAGGTCTAGTGACTTGTTTTGGCTATGGACTAACACCTCATACTTGTTAGAGTTGCATGCGACAAGCCATGACGCAGCCCCCCCTAGGAATTTAAAGCTCCCCGTCAGTGCAACTGCTGCCCAAGGCAGCAGTTGCACTTTGGATTTTGCAGCCAAGTTTGACCTTGTTTTCAAAACTTCAGCTATATATCTCACATAAATCCAACATATTGTTTTATCAATGGATATCTTTAACTGTATTTGAGACCCTATAGGTCATCATTTACTTCCCTCACCCTCCCATAGAGAGGTCTAGTGACTTGTTTTGGCTATGGACTGACACCTCATACTTGTTAGAGTTGCATGTGACAAGCCATGACGCAGCCCCCCCTAGGAATTTAAAGCTCCCCGTCAGTGCAACTGCTGCCCAAGGCAGCAGTTGCACTTTGGATTTTGCAGCCAAGTTTGACCTTGTTTTCAAAACTTCAGCTATATATCTCACATAAATCCAACATATTGTTTTATCAATGGATATCTTTAACTGTATTTGAGACCCTATAGGTCATCATTTACTTCTCTCACCCTCCCATAGAGAGGTCTAGTGACTTGTTTTGGCTATGGACTAACACCTCATACTTGTTAGAGTTGCATGCGACAAGCCATGACGCAGCCCCCCCTAGGAATTTAAAGCTCACCGTCAGTGCACTTTGGATTTTGCAGCCAAGTTTGACCTTGTTTTCAAAACTTCAGCTATATATATATATATATATATATATCCATACCTTTGGCTTGTGGTTGAATTTACTTTCATCGCACTTTACCACAGCACCAGGGCCACCAAACGGTATGAATGGCCTATTCTGCACGTCTACGGAACATACATCTTGCAGCCGGCGACAGATCGCTGACACCACACTCTGCTTCAAGTTCAGAGCTTGTGCAATTCGTTTTTGGGGATCATCTTGCGTGAAGTAAAATATGACCTTCATTAATGATGACAGAGACACCTTCGGGAATTCCTGAAAGAAGCTATTGGCTCTCAGGCTTCTTCTTTTTCTGCAACCACTACATCTCCTTTGAGAAAACACAAACAGAAGTTATAGCGTTTTTCCAATAGAATTCCGTACAAAACGAGATACGCATTAATGAGTGCTTTGAGAACAAGAAACTTTAAAATCAACGTCTTCCTCTTTGCTGTTTGTTAATTTTCAAAGAGCCCGAATTAGTAAGCATTACATGGTTTCTTCATGGTTTTGATTCAAAGGTAACTGCAGAATACCTTGCCATTTTTAAGCTGCACCCCTGAAGAAGCTGGATACGCGGATACACAGTCCAAAAAACCACCCCTCCCCACTTATTGAAGTGGATACGCGGATACGCAGTCCAGAAGACCACCCGTTCCCTAGTAATCTTCTAAGTATATTCTGATCCAATCTAGTTAACAGAACCGTCAAATAAAAGCTAAGATTTTAAAAGAGTGCTTAGGTCTAATGACTGAAACAAGCGCTTAGGTTGAATCAGTAAACGAGTGCTATATTCTTCACACGATCTCATAAGAGTTAAAAAACTCTGAGTTAACCGAACCGTAAAATGAAAGGTAAAATTTTAAAAGAGTGCTTATGCCTAATCACTGAAACAAGTGCATCTTGCTACGCACAGTAGAAAAAAGGAACATCACTCTTCTTACTTAGCAGAATTTATTTAGCGATAAGTAAACCGTGGAAAAGATTTGTTTTCACGACTTTTTGCGAGATGTTGCACGGGTTTACAAATTAGAGTAACGTACGCATTAGAGCGGTTTTCAATTGAGTGTCGAAAGTAATTAGATAATTACTTTGGTTCATGATTACTTCACTCAGTGATTGGTGCAAAGTTCTCGCGCCATTTTTCAACCAATCAAAAGTCAAACCAAAACCAATCGTGGCTCGCACATGCACATTTTCCCGCACTTTGTGTCGGCTACGTGTATTTACTTCGAGTTTTGATTGGTTTGCTGGATTGTCTCAGTCCTTTTTTTATTGGCCAAAGTAAAAACTTCGGTTTTGGTTTTACGACACTCATTGGAAACTCGCTCTAGGGCGAGCCATTATGTAATCAAAGAAATGGGGCAGAAACCGTTTAGTTTTTCTGCACAAAAAAACATTCTAAGATCTCATCAGCACAAACAAGGTACATTGAGTTGTGTGGATGGACATTCTTGTGAAATATTTATATATTGATTATAAATACAGACTTTCAACCATTAATAAAGTACTTTCCTATTGATAGCGTATGCTTTGGTTGATTTCCTTGATCACACGCTATACAATTTTCTATTGTTTACCTTCACGATATAAATTGTCTAATGCAAGTCAGTGTACTAGATAAAAAAAGAACGAGGTATACCACATGTCCAGCATGCTTGTCTCGGTGAATCGCTTAAAGAATATTAAACATCTGTAGTATCCTTTTCTTGGAATTTAGTAGGATTTTGCATAATACTACGATTGGGATGTTTAAACGCGTTCTTCGTCTAGGTTAAATGCTTTGAAGGTTTATTGCGACCGGTAATAAACCTTGTAGCTTGCTACTGTCGGTAACCTAGTTGAATTTTGCATAATATTACGACCAGTCATATGTTAGATAACGTTGGAAGTTTTCACGTATCACATCCACATATCCAAGTATCCGCGGATCCACTAAGCTCAGTGTTTCCACTGCATATTCGTGTATCCACCCAATTTAGGCTATAGCTTCGAGGTGACAGGGTATTCTGCAGTTAAGCCGACACGCAGTCACGAATTGCGTTATTTCATTATTATAACTGTTGGAAAGATATTTTCAATGGAATGGACGCTGAAAGGAAACTACCTACTTATGGGCGAAAACATAAACAGGTGGTACTGTCCCAGTTTCTTCATAATTCGCGAAAAATTAAAGCATGTCTCGTTAAAAGTGCAAACTTCACTAGCGGCATGACTTCATTCGGACTTCACAGAATAAATTGTTGGCAAGAGCTTTTTCATTTAGGTTCGGTTTTCCTTATTCTTTCACAAAATTTTTCCTTTGTGGGACGGCGGCGGGTAACCGGGTAACCGATCGTTCCGCCCCACATATTATTGTGTTTAGCACTCATTTTAATGATTAAGTCTATGCAGCTACTTCAATGAATAGGTTCAAACACTCATTTTCCTGATTAAAAATTAGGGTTAGGGTTTGTTAGCTATCATATAAGGGTTGTCAGAATGCTGTGGGGCGGATCGACTCTGTGGCGGAACAAACTGTATTCTCTCATAAATATGGATGCTTATACGATTTTTTTGAAAGGAAAGAGCTTCTTCGGCCATTAAAAAGGTATTAGTTTGGCGAAAGAGTTTTACAACTCAATACTATTCCATTACAATATTTCAAACATGCATTGTAGAAAAATAATCTTAGCAAATCGCTTTTCTCACCAAAGAAATCCATCCACATGGTCTTGGCTTCATGTTGTTAATTCCATGCCTTGGTTGCACTGGGCACAATTTAGAGGATCAGCAATTAAATAGCGTCTTTGAAGCCACTGGATCAAGGCCACTCGAAGACCTCTTTCAGGATCGATGAGTTCGTTTAAATTCATATTTCTTTCCCTTCGCTGTTTTTTATGTCCTACCCTTGTTAGCGTTGGATTTGATATCACTTTTTAGCATTCCCAAGAGATCACAGCTACACCTGAAATTTCTCAAAACTGCACATATTACGAATATGATTCACTTGTAGTTTAAAGTGCAATGAACACACATGATTGCGTTTCAGTCACCCATAACACACCTTTGTTTTCTTTTTCTTTATTTTAAATGAGGCGATTCAACTTTTGATAATAATTACAATTAGAGCGCCAAATCAGAAAATTGGGCAGCTCCCTTCATTTTAAACGTCAAAACAAACCGCCAGCCTAAATAAAAAAGTTTTCAACTGACTTTCAAAATTAATTTGTTTGTAATATTTTGACCGAAAGAAAGAAAATCGAAACTAGGGAGGTTTCGAGAAATTAAGAAAATCATTGGAACAGGATATTTATTCCCGGAACGATTTTCGAGAATTTTAGCACAACCTTATCAGTTTGCCCAAAAGGCCAGAAATTTTGGCAAACATACCAACAACTGTGCGACGTCAACCCACTATTACAACTGTTTCATTTCACAGTACAATGTGGAACCAGTTTTTTTTCCTGTTGAGTGCGTGGAACTATACTACACTGAAACTGAGTTAGGCTCCCGCCGTGTTAGGCTTCACGTGTGCGCATTTACCCTTTTACCTTATCAAGGGGGCACTGCCCCTCCTTGAACAGTATCATTTTAAGACGTCAGAGTAATGTCGAGATTTAAAATGTGCAAAGATGGTACATAAAATATGTATCTTTAAAGTCCCATACAAATAGAGCAGTCTCGCAGATAGCCGGTGCGTTTTTCTTACTGTACCCCACGCAGTTTTCGTTGCTTTCTCAGTCTCAACGTGGCTTGGCAAACTACCCCGCAAATGTTTACAAAATTGTCAGACTACTTAGCCCGCAAGGATCAATAGCCCATGAGGCGGACCCATGGTCCTTAAAGCGAAGGGTCTATGAGTTTTAGCAGTCATACAACTAGTCGGACAGAAAAAGCAATAATAAAGTTGGCAAATGCAAGTTAAGGAAATAATTATTTGGAAAAAAAAAACGAAAGAAAGCGTCATGCTTTTCAGTACTCGAGGACTATTACCACAAACATGGATTGCTATTACTCATAATCCTCTAGTAGCATAGCCAATTAAAAAGCAGGATTCGCACTAGTTGGGTGATACTATTAAGGCATAGTATAGGGTGATCCATGGTAAATTGCCATAAACTATTAAGTTCCTGATATCCTACCTGCTTAGGTTTTCCTCCTTTCATTTACATAAAGAGGGTAAATTCCTTCAATGACGTAATACCGTTAAATTCCGAAAATAAGCACCAATATATTTTTCGAGTTATATTTTTCAAGGCCCTTTTTGAGATGCTTAGCTTAGGCGGGGCTTATAAAGGGGGAAAAGTTTCCGTTACAAATTTAGATAAGAGGGAAATTTGAGTCTCAAAGTTGTTTGGGCTAGCTTACAGTTGAAAGTAAATTCATATATGTCAGGAATTTGCACAGCATCTAATTACTGCAACTCACCATGAGGACGTTCGTATTTCTAAAACTTGAAACAACCGCAAATTCCATCATAACTTTGACTTTTAGTTCAAACGTAACATCAATAACAAAGTACGGTACACCATCCACATGACAAAACTTTACATGTACTTTTTCTATGGATCGAAGAAATCGAAGTCAAGAATGAAGAGTTAACTAAAGGGAAATTTGAAAAAAAAAAAAAAAATGGGCCACTATTACAGTACCGTTTAGAGTTGTTTTATTTTGTATTTGAGGGCAATAATTTCCACGTATTACCCGGGGGGCAGGAGGGTGAGGTGGCGGCTTATACATGGATGGGCTTATAAACTAAAATTTCTTTTAAAAAGAAGATGCCCTTAGTTTGAAAATTAGATAGATTACAAGGCTGCTCTATGCACACTTTTAAACTGACGCGCGAGAAATTTGTCGATGCGGACAGTGATAGGGTCCTTTCCCTGACGCCTGACACGTATAAACCAGGGGGGGGGGGTGGGTAGGGGGCTTATACTTGGATGGGCTTATAAAATAAAATTTCTTTTATTGTTAAAACGAAGATGCCCTTAGTTTGAAAATTAGATAGATTACAAGGCTGCTCTATTCACACTTTTAAACTGACGAGAGAGAAATTTGTCGATGCGGACAGTGATAGGGTCCTTTCCCTGACGCCTACCATGGAACATCCATAATTGGGCTCCTCAATGGGTAAAGAAAAGAGAATACAGGAACAACACCGTTCCCTTTAAAAATTGCTTTAGAAAAAGTAGACCTTCAAATTTGTCCCACCTATTCTCTAATGCGGGGGAATCTTTTCAATTGCAAATACTTTCTAACATATTCCCCCGCATTAGCCTCCATTGCAAGCTAGTTCCAGTCCAATACCGAGAATACGAATATGGTCTATTGTTTTTGCCGTGATGAACCTTTCACTTGGTCTTGGTTGGTTTCATTTTTGCCATTATCATTTGTAGTTTGACGTTAGTAATTTGAATTTGTTGTTAAGAATTCTATTTTGCCGTGACAGTTGTGGGACACCCTACCATCGCCATGCCATCATTTGCATATTTTCAGCACATGTATCAGTTACAACACAGTCACTCCGTTGGTTTTATTAAATCGGAATTAACTTTTTAACAGTAACAATTACGGATCATTAAATAAGCCTTAGTTTGTATAACAATTGCAGTGTGAAAACAGCCATTTATCATGTGCATTTTTGTGAAGTGTTGTTAATCTGTGCACAGTGTTTAATATAAAAAAAATGGATGAAAATATTATTGTACAATACAACATTGCTTCATTGTATGCAAATACCAAATCATGAGTGTAAAAGGTCGTATTGATAGAACAGCGAAAGGAATCAATTGGCGGTTCGATTTTTCTTACTTCGTCATACCAATTGATTGTCTTAATCCTTAACGTGTTGTTTGCTAGTGCTTTTGTGACCATTTCATGGCCCACTTCTTTAATTTCTCCTTCCTTCAGCTCTGTCATGCGAAGAGAAACAGCTCCCTTGAGGTCTTGCTTTGGCACAACTCTGGAAAAAAAAAGGATACGGTCTGAGGCTATATGCAATTGGCCGAGCGTACATGATAACAACATTACTCTTAACACATTCAATCATTCTTTTCAGTATTACTTTTCCTTATTGAAGACACTTTCGTCTCAGTTTTGTTAAGATAGATTCGTGGGTTAAATTTGCGCACGATCTCGGAATGCA
>NC_090874.1:35234324-35244324 GCF_036669935.1 Montipora foliosa
CGTTCATATAAGTTAATTTGTCTTAAATGTCGAAGGGTTAATCCTATGACTATCTGTAGTTGTTAATTTTTTTAATGGGTACTTTGGGTTAGGTTTTCTTTCTCATCCGGGGTTGGGTTTTGATGTTAATATTATATAGGGGACCTAGAATCCTATTGTATTATCACCTGCCCTTGGGCGAATCACAAAATAAATAAATAAATAAATAATAAATAGTGCCTTCAGCTGAATACGAGCGAAAATATGTAAATTTCGTGGATTATTGGCGTTACTTCAGTTTCGGTCCAAATATGGTCGGCCGGATGTTTATTACATAAGCCAATTACTGGCCAGTTTTCATTGAAAATCACTCTGTAGTGTGACCAAAGATCGCGTCTACAAAACCGGGAATTTTTAGTCAAAAAACACGGTTAAAAAATACACAGTGAGCTTCTTAGAGGCTAGCGTACACATCTCGATGGTTTTTATGGCAATTGTAAAGGATTTTCATGTAAAAAAGAGGTTAGCGTCCTGTTGTTGCGTAACCATTAATTATTCCACACGCGTTTCTATATCTTCGGCCGTTAACTTGTCTTCCACTTTCTAAGTTACCCACCGAATCAATTTTTTGCGTAGAATAAGCTTTTATAATGATGTTCTTATCTTCTCAGGGGATACTTTTTAATTCTGAGCAATTTTGTGAAAAACATTTTTGTGACACCTCTTGACTTCTCGTCACCAGAGCCTCGGATCTAAGGTCGTACGAGAACATGCGCCGTAGGGTTCTCATAGCCAAAAACAGGGTATCTGAACCTTACAGCGCCCACTCACTCCTCGCGCTAACATGAAACCCACCAATTAGAGACATTTAGGATAGCTTGTCATGTTAAAATTTTTTCCAACCTTATCCTTAGTGGGCTAAAAACATTTTACATGTGCAGGTAGTACAGAGTCCCAAGCTACACAGAAAGAGTAAAACTACAATGACACAACCCCTTTAAATTAAAACCAAAATGAAAATTTCCTTAGTTTTGCCTTACTGTAAGATGATCTATAAACAAGAGAAGCAAGACTAATATTATTTAATATTATCATTTGCTGTTACAAAATCCATTATGTTAACCCTTTTTGCCATTCAGCTTAACGTTTTTCAAGTCATACCAAAGTGGCCATTCCATGGCAGTTGTAAGCAAGGGCCTAATGGATGGCAACAGATTGGTGGAAGAGTATTCTGCTTCCCACAGAAAGAAGGTTTACTTCATTTCCATCCCACAAGGCATGAAAAAGTGCATATAAGCAAGTGTAACATTATTACGGCTTGTATTTTCACATGCATTGATTCATGTTCAAACTTTCAATTTCTCTATAAGGTTAGTTTCTTGATCATTATTCTCAAATTCTCAAATCCACTACCTTTTTCATATTATGGTTTGACTTATATCTGGTGAAATGTTTTTCAGCTGCGTCAGTTACTTGTACCATAACTGCGCCAACAAGTCAAGTACCTGTTGTTGCACAGGTAGATTTGACAACAAGCCCATGCTCAAGCAGTGGTGGTTGTAAGTTAAATTCTTATGAACTTAGCCTTGGATATTCAGATAGTTAGAATTTTTTTTTTTTTTTTTTTAAATTTTAATTAATAGACCTCTCCCCATAGGGGCTTTTCAGGGCCAATGAATCAACGAAACAAGAGAACACAACAACTGCAACTGTTAAGAATCCCAACTGGCCGGAGGCAAACCAGTTGGCTATTTACAAGTGCAGCTGGGAAGTTGAACCAGGGACTACCAGGAACAAATTCAGCGAGTGGTCACAGCGGGTCTTGAACCACTGGGCCACACTGCCTCCATTAGCTGTGTTGTAGACTTTGGTTTTGGAATCATGAGTCAAATTAGCAAACAAGAATTGTGAGAGACCTTGACCCTGACTATAATGTTATCCTTGAATAATCCTAATTGCAAGGAATTAGACTTTAACCATTTCACTCTTGTGAGGGCCACTGAGACTTATATATTTTACTCTGTCTAATACCAGACAATTTTACTCATCAGTGGGGATCCCCACAGGAGTGAAAGGGTTAATACCCCAAATGTTTATCGAAGAGGGAGGTGGTGGGGTGCAATCTATCATAGAGCCTGGTTAAGTTTGACTGTAAATACCTCCAAACATTGAACCAGTAAAATTCAAATAAGTGTTCATTTCACATGGTTTGATTACAAATGCCCTTGCAATATTACCGACACTCCTGTCAATGATCTTTCTAATAAAATTACCAATAAAATAATGTAAACCATTCTAATTGGTGACTGTTTCTATTAATTTATTTACATGTAAATGTACACTGGCTAATGTGTTAAAACATTGCTATTTAGTTGCGACACACAGACTGCAAACAACACTGGCTAGTAGTAGTGCAACAAATGAACTAAATGAAGAGGCCATTTCCCCTGCGTGGTTTGGTAAGTTTAGCCATATCAATTTCATCTTTATAAAATTACTGCTCAATTGAATTTAACTGCAACATCTCCTAGTATGCATGTTTCAATTTCATTTGGAGTCCAAATGCGAATCTCCATATTTGTCAACACAAGATAACACAATACAATAAATTACTGTATCCTCCAATTGCAAAAACACTGACTCATAACTTATTATGATTATATCATAACAACTTTTCCTTGAGATGGCTCGCATGCCTTAGCATCTGTGACATTTACAGTGTACATTGCTTGGTATGCCTGGCAGACCATCACACGTGCCTTGCACCATAAAAGTCCATGTATAGGCTGCCTCTTTTTCTCTCAAAATTCGCCTTGTATCCACGTAAGCATCTGAGGTTGGATTTTTATAGGGCCTAATTAATATTCATAAAAACTTCTCGAGTTGTCACTGGATAAACATGTAACAAAGTGAAAGCATGCTAGCTGTTGTTGATCATTGCCTTTTACATTAGCGATGTTTCCTAACGTTTGAATTGTTCAATTGCGATTCTTGTCCTTTAAGAGTTATTTCAAGTGAGTATTTTCACTTATTCAAACAACTGAACACCAATCTCCATTCCTCCATGATTTTGAGTGGATACAGATGTGGTTATGAGCCCCAGAAGTGACATTTGCAGATATTACTCTGGGGGCTGCCTTTGTGACTAATTTTTAATACATGTATTTCTTTGTTCATTCTTTTATCAATAGGTCAAAGGAAAGTCCCAATGCTCAGTGTTGGACCCGATGTTGGTAACTAAGTTTTTTTTTTAATTTGTTTATTTTTACCAAAGAGCAGGCTATGATGCAGGGTATGCATAAAACATCTTAAGATCCATGCACAGTGGACTGCAAATTAATTAAGGCACATACAGTTAACAATAATATGTAAAGGGAAAACATGAAGTATTCCTTATTATACCACTCTGCTTCCTTTCGAAACAACTATAATAATATTTCCAGTACTATAATAAGAAGAAACTAGGCGCATAATCACAGTGATGAAATTTCAAAGTGTCACAGTGAGTCCAAGCATGCACTACCTAAGCAATAACACAGGGATTGGTATATGTATACATGTAATAATTATTTCAGTAATTTGTAGTTTGAAAATGTGCTTACTCTCCCTGCTATCATAACCTTTTTTTTTCTTGCTGAATTTTGGCGTTCTCAGGAAAAATTCTGCATGGATTGAGTAAGATCTTTATTGAGTATGAGCTGCATGATGCCAGGATACAGTCTCAAACCCAAGCCTAGTATGCCAGATGTCGTGGCCACCTTGGGTTTTCACGGTTCAGCATGCTCACTAACATCAGTCGGTTTTATCACTAAACGGATGCTCGCACTGTTTAATGAGAGAAAACAAGACTGACTAGTCCAGAAGTTCGGGTAGCGGCCGCTTCAAAGAGTTGACATGATTCAGGCAGAGCCTTTTCTTCTCCACAGTAAAGAAAAAGACAAAACGAGCCTCTGCTCGCAGGGTGGGGCTTAATGTGTTTTTCTACGGATTGAAGTAACATAGCTAACACTAAACATAGCATAGTGAACACCAGAGGAGAAGTTAATTGATGAATAATGACATCTAACATAATGTTCTCCATCACTGTTTTTACTGTGATTTCACGGGAACCTGTGAGCCCAACAAATTTACCTGCTCTCAACGCTGGGCTTCATAACTCACTTGGTAAGGGCACTGCCCTGATCGTCGCAGAGGTTGAGAGTTCGAATCCCGTTGAAGTCAACTGAATTTTTCAGGTGCTAAAAAAAAAAGGCATAAATTGTCCATCAGGTGCCAGGATCATTTCTTCAAAGCATCTCTTAACCCCACTTCTCAAACATTTTTTTCATTTACTGTTATTCTTTCCCAAGAGGCTGCATTGCCTGAACATAATGTCTTATTCTTTTATTCTTCATACCATAGTAGCTGGCGATGTGTCAGAAGTACTCGATTTTTTTGGATTAAATTCAAGTAAGTGAAAAGGAAAATACCGTCGTTTTAACCTAAGCGTGGACACGTCACAAGGAAAACCTGCTCTAACTGGTTGCAAACATGACAAGTTTTGCCTTCAATCCTTCGAAGTTTGAGGGATGTTTATGCAAGTTTCGTAGAATGGCAGCAAGACTGGATAACAAAGACTTTTTCTAAGTATGCTTCAAATACATTCAGTCAAACTATCGCACGCAAAAGTTTGCTTACACTGTATGTTAAGGGCTGCCAAACTGAAACTTCGAAGAACTTGTTTTCCCGTCGTGTGTCCACGCTTAGATGAAAATGACGGTAATTGTATAGGCTATTATGTTTTTTTTTTTTACGATGAACGAGTATTAAGCATTTATGAGTCAATGCATGAATCAATAAGTCAAAGAGTCATGAGTCAATGAGTCAGTGAATTAGTGCAGTTACCCTAACCCATAAAATGAAGCTAAACTTTTAGAGAGTGCTTAGGCCTAATCACGGAAACGAGGGCTTAGGCTTAATCAATAAATTATTGCTATATTGACTGTGGGTCTCATTGACTCAAGCCTCATGACTCATTGACTCATTGACCATTTGACTCGTAAATCATGGGACCTCAAGATGAACATGCAGAGATAAAATTTTTGAGGTTGTCATTATGAAAAAAAAGACTACACAAGTTGAAAGAGCAATTTCAACTTAAAGATTATAATAATTCATTTAATTATTTATTCACTTATTGTTTTTTTTTTTTGGTGAGATTGCACATTAAGTCATTTGAAAAAGAGAAAGGGCCTCCTCTTAATCATTTTTGATGAATCAAGTTGGGAAAAAAACACTTGTGTATTTGATAATACTGATCAGTCTGTGAAACTTGCAGTACTTGTTGATATTTTAAAATCATGAATGTTTCTTAGGGACTAAGAAGTTGAAAAGTTATGTGCGGGAAAGGACAGAGGAAGTGGCCTTGCTCGTTGACAAACTTGGAGAACTTGAAATAGATCTGCCTCCATGTTTAACGCACTCATTGGATGAGGTGAAAGCAAAATTCTAGATAGTCCTCTTCTTGACATTATGCTTTTAAGGTGTGATGCCTCACACAGCTACAGTATACATTTGCTGGTATTTATATTTTCCACGTCTGTGCCATTCCAGTTATTGTGTCAAGGCGTGGAGGATGTGTCTGTCTGTGTCCTTGCTTTGATTGAGAGTTTGGTGTCAGTGGAGGCTAAATCGTATGTTCGGGATATTTTTAGGTAAGTAAGCCTTTGCAGGTTGAAGCTGAGAGAGAGAGAGTGACCAAGTCATGTTTTCTTCTTCTTCTGTGACATGGCAACCATTGCCACTATAGGTGCAACAAACAGTATTGTTTTATTATGGTTATGTTGTACATTTTAAACAGATGTATTTTAATTTAATTTCATTTCCTGGAACAGGGTTTGGGTCATGCAATTTAAGTCTGTCATTTAGCATGGCTTTGTAAAATTTGCCATTTTGGTTACAAATATACCTCTCATATTCATTGTTGACCTACCACTAATGGCAACATTTTGATTACATATAGGGGCCTTCATCAGTACTACCAAGACAGAATGGCATTTCTGTTTTGGCTTGCAGATAGCCAGTCAGTGGAGGGTGTCAAAGGTGGGAATAAAAAGGCATAGGCAAGAATGAACTTGCAACTTAAGGCAATTGAATTAAATGATGAGCAAAAGATCATTTGTAAATCAAGAAAATCAATGGGAACATGCCACCATGTTTATCAACGATATCGGCAGCTAAGAAAAAAAAATTGTTTTGAAAACAACTCAAAAAGAGGGAATTAATGCATGCACTAATTTTGAGTAGTTATTGTTCTTCCTTCTGTCAATAGCTACCAGTTAGCAACCATTCACCTTTTATTTAAAATTTTGTCTGGACATTAATAATATAGTTGGTGCCTTTTTCAATTTTACCTCATAGTTCAATCAAGATTTGGAGTGCCTGCAGAAAATACAGTGCTGGTAGTGGCTCCCGGTCACATGCCACAATGTGTAGAGATTTTTAATGGTAAAAAAGGGGATATGAATAACAATATAATAGTTCATTGTATTATCATGCTGGGAAACCTGTTTATAGAAACCAGCCACTTTGCCATGGCCAACGTTAATAATGAAGTGACTGAAAACTCTCAAGTTTCTTGTAAACATAAATTGAAGCAAGAAAGGGGGGGGGGAAAGGCACCCCGACCCTGACCCCAACCCCGGCCCCACGCTTTTGCTACTACCAAAAAAATCAGTCGACTACAATCGACTGAAAATAACAATACCTTGGAATTTGAGAAACTCAGTCATTTCTCTGCATTGAGAAATAAGAATGAACATTCAATTTCTTTGTGAAATATTCCATTCCCTTGTTTTTTCCAGACATCTGTAATTTGCATAAACATTTGTTTTTTTTATCTCCACCCAATTGGACCCTTTGTTCTATATTGTGTGTGTCCAAAGGAAACAATTGCGTTACAGGACGCAAGCTAACTTTTGATAACTTGCTAAGCATTAATAATAGCGAAAGAAATATTAAAATGAAAAAAAAAACTACTTAGTTTAGACATCTTGCTGAATAGAGTTTTCCTTCCGAATTAAAAAATTATTATGATCATTGATTCATAGGGATTCATTGAATGAGAGGCGCCTCCTCATAAAAGAACAGGACAAAGAGTTTTTTAAAAAGGTATGGTGGAGACTTTCAGTTTCAATTCGGACCACATTGCAAGAAAGTGATTTTGAAAGTTGGTTACTGATTTCAAGTTGAGTAAGCTTAAAGGGGCTGTGTTTTGGTATTTTTGCCTTATTCAGTGTTAAAAAAGAGTCTTTGTATAAATGGTGAGCCAACAATACTACTTTGCTTTCAGTACCAATAACCATAAGTATCTCCGCTTTAAATGGATTTTTTGGCCACCTGCAGTTAAGGATGGCAAGGATGAAAATGGATTGTCTGATAAATTGCAAGCAATACTTGAATGTTATTTGCAATTTTTGTTCTGAAACAAACAAGACTACACTACATTAATCACTGAAAGTTTATGAACAAACACTTAAGCAAGAACGCAAGTCACCTACAACCTGAAGTGAGAGAAGGTGCTGTTACTGTCTTTCATTTGCACCTGTGCAGTGTGATGAGTGTTATGGAAAATGGATGAGAAGTGGTGTAGGACAAAACACTGACCCCCGGTCCATGGACTACCCAAATGGACTCCCATGTAAATACTACTTCAAACGAGTACTGTTTGTCTATATGTAAGCCACGTCTCAAACAGTGCTTACCTGAACCTAAACACCCATTTTAAACAGTGTTGATCAACAGTATTTAAGTCTCAGCAGCCATTTTAAAAAGGTTTCCTTTCGATGATGTTATTGTTATGATAGCCTATTACATCATGTAAGTGAAGTGAAACCAGTGCAGTTCTTGTATTTAGCTGCATGTCACCATGCGCACGAAAATAAATGAGGTTTTTTTATAATCAGTTCAATTCTTTCAATAGTACTCAATCAAAATGGTTTTCTTAGGAGTTAGTCCATTTTAGGGTAGTCCATGGACTGGGGGTCAGTGTTTTGTCCACCACCATGAGAAGCATCTATTCAATGTGGTGAAGGGGGTAGTTTCGAAAGAAACTGTGGTGCTGCGTCTGTGGGGAAGTAGTATACAAAAACTTTGGTTTTATCATTTAACTAATATAATTATTCCTATTTTTCACGTTGCCATGTTACCACCAATAGCGTAGCTCCTATTTTACTGTAAAAACTACACATAACCCATAATTCTTCGATTCGCTCTGACGAAGCGCTAACGCTCGAAACGTCAGCTTTCAGAATCTCTGTACGGTGGCCAATTTTCATTATCAACTCAGTTGATAAAAGCAAATTTTTGTATTCCATGTGGTGTTTGTTGTTCTTTGCTGTATTTTACTTCCTTGGCGAATAGGACTGTAATGGAATGCAATGACACTCAAATACCTACTTAGATGCATACGCTCATTCACTCCTCCAAATCAACTAATGGCAATTTAATGATATTTTCGATTTTAAAGGAGGCCACACCTTTGCCCGAAGAAGAATGCGACCCTGAGGTGAGTGCAATTTGTGTCTTGTGCTTTGATATGATTTGAACCTTATTGTGAGATTTGATCTAAATATCTTTCTGGATTTGGTGTGACTGGATTGGACTGGACTTGGCTGAACCAGATTAGTCTGGAATAGCTGGATCGGATCAAACTGGACTGGCTTGCTTGACCGGATCGGACTGGACTTGGCCTGACTGGATCGGACTGGACTCAGCTGGACCTTATCAGACTGGACTTTGTTGTACCAGACCAGTCTGAAAAAGCTGGATCCGATCGAACTGGACTGGCTTAACCAGATCGGACTGGATTTGGCTGTACCAGATCAGTCTGGAATAGCTGGATCGGATCGGACTGGATTTGGCTGGACCGGAACGGACTGGACTTGGCTGTACCAGAGCAGTCTGGAATAACTGGATCGGATCGAACTGGACTGGCTTAACCAGATCGGACTGGACTTGGCTGGACCGGAGTGGATTGGACTTGGCTGTACCAGCTCAGTCTGGAATAGCTGGATCGGATCGAACTGGACTGGCTTAACCGGGTCGGACTGGACTTGGCTGCACCAGATCAGTCTGGAATAGCTGGACCGGATCGAACTGGAATAGTTGGATCGGATTGAATTGGACTGGCTTACCGGGTCGGACTGGACTTGGCTGTACCAGATCAGTCTGGAATAGCTGGACCGGATCGAACTGGACTTGCCTGGACTGGATCAATCTGAATATCGCTGGACCGGATTGGTCCGAAATGGCTGGACTGGTTGGCTTGGTCAATATTCCCAAAAGAGCTTTTTTTCCTGGAATAGGTGCACTTCATGTAAAACAGCATATGGAAAGTGGGAGTTTGACAAGAAGTGACAAACACCATTGGTGTTTTTTTCTTGTCATACTTCCACTCTGCTTCTTTTTTTTTTTGCAGGTGACATTTGGTCCAGGAGCAATGACAGATTGTGTGTCATTAGAAAACACGATAGAAGACCAAGTAGATGAAGGTAAAGACCTATACACTCAATTCAATTTGTACAAGGTAGTCCAGCTATCTTAATCCAACACTCACTTCCTCCTTGTTGGTCCTCTTCCCTTAAAACAAGAATTTGTAAGAAAAAAAGAACAAACCGAAGAAGAAAAAAACAAACAAGCCAAGAAAAACCATGAAGCTGAACCTCAAGAGAAACGTCTGAAACTGGAGAACAACGAATGAGCCAATGGAAATAAGCACTTTAAAAACAACAGTGAATTAAATGAATAAAGTCCCACTGAGTACATAAATAGCATTTCGTCAGTACTGAGATGAGTGGCCTAGCGCCATTTGCAACAGACTGGTCACATGACTGATAGTTGGTGAGCTTGAAGCTTTATAAATTCCAGAAATGGAGAGGTCATGTTTGACCTACTCAGAATAAAAATTTTGAGAAAGAAACCACCTTTAAGGTAAAGATTTCATGATCAGTAAAATACTTGAAAATTCCATACTATCGTTTAT
>NC_090874.1:35249324-35254324 GCF_036669935.1 Montipora foliosa
TCTCAATGCAACAATGCCTAGCAGTGTTCAAACTGCCATAATTGGTGTCTTTCCAGTATTAATTCACACAAATTGTATGTCTTCAGAGGATAGTTCCCTTCGTTCCGTACTCTGGGTGCCAGCACCACGTGAATTCAAACTCACATTGATCATTTAACCACAAGCTCAAGCTCGCATCATCTGTAAACTTCGCACAGACGTTTAAAGCACTGTTATGTAATTACTGTGTTGTTAAAATCAACCTTTAGTGTTGTCTAATGCCATTTCCCAGCAACCACTAAGTTCCCATAAATTATATTTTGAATTTACGTCACCGACACAATCTATAGCTCACGCCTCCAGCCGTCTCTTCGCAGTGAGGATATCCGAACTCTAGTGAGGGGCAGAAATCGAGCTTAGTCCTGTGGAGGCCGAGAGGAAAAGGGCGATTTTCATTTTTCTTTAATAATGCTAACACACGCGACAACTGTTCCCCGGCCCGTAAAAAAGATTCGCAAAATTCTGGCGGAGCTAGGGTTCCCCCAAGCTCTGTGTCAACACTGTACCTAATTTGTAAATGCACCGAACGAATGAAGCAGCGTGTGATAAAAAGAATAACCCACTTACTAAGGTAACCCTGGCATCATCTGGTAACTGCGCACAGACGTTTAATGCACTAGTCATTTGTTTCCTCTGCCGCCCCCCCCCCCCCCCCACTCCCATGACACGCAGGGACTTTGTCGGGCAATAGCGGAGGAATTACTGCAGCTTTGCAATGATTTTATGCCCAGACCCCCAGGGACTTTACCTCAAATTTGCCTGACCAAAAATACCCCCACGAAAACCCCGCGGAAATTTTCAAAAACAAAGCGCTCATGAACAGTAGCACAGCACCTCGCTAAAGCGCCTCTGTGATTGGCTATTCCGATGAAGTCTGTAGCAAGCGTAGAAAAGCAATTGATTGGCCAGAATACAATAGAGCATACGTCATGGCAAATTCTCAGCCAAAAAAAACAATGGTGGTTGCATCGACTGTTGTCAAGCCAATCGTTTGTCTTGTGCAGTAATCCCGCAGCCTTCCAGAGCGGCCTCGCCATTGGTTGCCTACGTACCTTCAGTACCGGTTGTGCTGGCTTTCCGATTGGCTGGTTAGTTATGTCACGCCAGAACTGACGTTGGTAGTGAAATATTTGGCAATACTGACAAAAGTTGCGACAGATAGACCTGTATGCTTGTCAAATACGATCAAAATGTCGAATTGTCAATATATATGTTCAAATTTCGATATGTATGTCCAAATCAAAAAATAAACGTGGAAATGAATTTCTTACTATGAAGAGCAAGGCAAGGGTTGTTCAGCATATACTGCTTCACCAAGTATTAAAGATGCGACGTGATGAAATGGATGCCATCCGCACAGGATTGGACTCTATCAACTTGACAGAATTTCTCCTTATGAATGGTAGCTGCATCCCTTTGGTCTTCCCATTGGCTACTGACATATCATACACAACCAAAGATGTACAAGAAAGGATCGAAGTAAACCAAACAAGTTTGACAGCGCATGAAATTCAAGTAGTTGAATGGTTCCGTCATAACACTGATGAACTGCCACAGTGTGGTGAGTAGTAATTGCTCAAAGTGTAAGTGATTACTTAGATGAACAGTTTATCATCTGGGGAACCAGGCATCTCATGTTATAATTGGGTTCATGAAAACTCCAACAAAAATGAACAAAAAAATTAGTCATCTCAGGGGAATTTTTTTTCTGATTATGCCTTTCCAGCATAACTCGTGTTACATTAACGTTTTCCATTCCCATATCTGTTCTTACACGAGAGGGAAGGTTGTACTGCTGAACAGCATTACGAAATAACTGAAGGACTGTGTCTGCTTTGTTGTTTCTGGAAGCACTTAGGAAAACTATCAAACGCGAATACCCATCAATGGCACCATGTATGACAATCCTGTAGGGCTCTATCAACTTGTGATTCCCATCCAAATGCCTGTATTTTGAACAATGAAATCAAAACCAAGGTTGTTACTACATTTAAGGGGGCACTTTAAACACTGGTTTTAGGCCTGGTGGAGAATCTAAGTGTTCGATCTTTTTTAGTTTTGTAAAGCTTCTCAACAGTTTTTTCAAGCCCTTGTCTTTTATAGTTAGGGTTAGGTTTTTCACTAGAGTGCTTGTCCGTTATTGTTAACTTTCACCTTTTCATCACTTTGCTTTGCTTTTGTTTCACTAGTATGCCTAATGTCACCAGCCATTGGATAATGTATTACCAGAAACCCATAAGGGTTGAAACGTGTAACACGCGTTCACAGCTTCCGAATATTCAGTGCGAATGATTGGTTGAATGTTTCAGTGCTAAGTACCATATTTGGAAACCCCTAGCTCTTGTTGTTCCAAAGATGGTACTTAGCAAATTGAATATTCGGAAGCTTGTTTCCCAGCACACAACGGGCCGTTACACGTTTCAACCCTTATGGGTTTCTGGTATTACACTATAAAAGCCAGATTTCTAGTCTTAAGTATCTCTCTCCTTTTTGGCTTTTGGAAGTTATCTCACTACAAGCAATTTTAAACTGATCGCTATTTAGCAGTTTTCTAGAAGAAGTCGACAATTCAGACTCGTATCATCGTATTTTGTTTGGTTTGGTTCTTTCAGAGTTTCAATCCACACATATCAGTCGTCCAATTGTTATTCGTGATCTTCATTAAATTGATGTTCATGTATTTTCATAGTGTTGGGAATTTTTGGATTCCTGTTGGTCCCAGCCTTGACAGAAAAAGAGAACTCACACCTTTGGAATTTACACTTGGCAAAAACTAAATGTTTTCTAACCCCCACAACAGTGAAACACTGAATACATGGACGGGGGAAAGGGGTGAAAAGCTTTTGGAGACTACTAAACCATCAATGGAAAAAGCAACATGATAGACCTCATAACTATTCATCCCTCTTTTCACCAATTGACCCCTGGAAGTGAGACTTCACAGATGATCTGTCTAATGCTAGACGACTTTACTCATCAACTGGGGGAGTCGTAAGGTGCCTGAGGGGTCAATGGGTTAAACAAGTTTTTGTAACTTTTAAGCATTATTTGTTTCAATAAGTTATTGACGTTAAAAATAGTGAAAGTTGCATAATTATGTAATTGTAAAATCAGAGTAATCCAAATTACTACACATACACTGTGACCTCTCATTTGCATATATTGTGCAAATGGCACAATGGCGAACGGACGCACATTTGGAGGGCACATTAAAACCATCAATACTAGGGCTTTTTTCTACAGTGGTCTAGTCATTTATCTCCTAACTTTCTATCCAAGTGGTTGCTGCAAAAACACGACTAATTTCTCTACTTGCAGTTTCACCAGAAACGCTTTAATTGGATCCTTAAACTTGGATCTGCACTCGACATGGTGGATGCTACATCCAAGAAGGAGGATTGTGAGAACGGGTTTCGTACTTTCGAGGGTTAACTTCTACGCTAACTCAACAGCTAGCTTCCAACATGCTAAACTCTTGCTCAGTGGAGATATAGCAGTTAATCCTGGCCCGGTAAAATGTCAAACTTGCGACAGGACGATGGCACGAAACCATCTATTTATGACTTGTACCGAATGTAGACGGCGAATGCATATCAAGTGTTCTCGAGTTTCACCTAAAGAATATACTCAACTGCAGCAAAAACCAAGTTACACCTGGTACTGCACGAATTGCCTTCTTAGCTTTTTGCCTGGCTATGATGACGAGGCATCCACTGAAGATATTAATATCATCGATACTAATCTGGATCTTCAGATACTTCGACATGACATTATTGATTACCGCAAAGATAAACATCATGATCTGATGATTGCCCATCTTAATATTAATAGCGTACATTTACAAAATAAACTTGATGACCTCAAACTTTTGAACAGAGAACTGAAGTCACAGGTGATTTTTCTTTCTGAAACAAAAATTGATTCTTCATTCTGAAACAAAAATTGATTCTTCATACAAAGATGATCAATTTTTTATGAGAGGATATAATATGTTCAGAAAGGATCGAAAGAAGGGTGGTGGGGGTCTAATGGCCTTTATTTCTACGAATATCGCATCTAAGAAAGTTACAGCACCAGCATATAAACATGTAGAAGTTTTGTCGATTGAAATCAAGACTGCCTGCAGTACAATTTTGCTAGTCGGAGTGTACAGACCACCGAAAGCTGCAGGTAACGATTATTTCTCTAAGCTTGAAGATGAACTCAGCTCATTATGCATGTCGGCTGAACTTCAAAAACAAACAGTGATTCTCATGGGAGATCTTAATCTCAATCGAATGGACACAAACAAATGAGAAGGCAAATTACTCATTGATTTGGAAGAAAGCTTTAATCTTACCTGTCTAATTAACAGTCCCACAAGGATTACTAATGTTTCGTCCACGCTGATTGATGTACTGCTCACAAACAGGCCTGATTATTTTATCAAATCGGGGACGTTTGATCCAGAAATCAGTGATCATTGCCTGATATATGGTATATTAAATGAGAAAATTATACACCACCAGCCAAAAACCATCATGTCGAGGAATTTAAAAAGCATTACATTTGAACCTATCGCAGAGGAATTGACTAATGCCCCGTGGCAGGTTGGAGAAATTTTCAATGATATTGATGATAGAGTGGATTATTGGAATGGATTAGTAAGTTATGTGGTTGACGCTCATGCTCCACTGAGGAAGAAAAGAGTACGGGAAATTGATGTACCATACATGACATTAGATTGGAAAAATGCCATCAGAAGGAAAAGGAAATATGCCCAACTGTATGCAAAAAACAAAACCGCTGAAAATTACGAGCTCAAGAAAAAGTACAGAAATTTAGCCACAAAGGAGGGCAGGAAGGCAATCAAAGAGTTTTGGATGAAGAAAACAGATGACCTAAAGCAAAAACCATGAGAATTTTTCAAGACATTTCGACCGTTTCTTGGCAAGTCTAAAGGGAGTAATACTATCACCTTA
>NC_090874.1:35261824-35281824 GCF_036669935.1 Montipora foliosa
ACCAAGTGTGAACTGCCTTCTCTGATCAACGAGGACACCTATTCGACTTTAATGTCATTCCTGAAAAGCAGAGCAACATCTTTTCACAATAACATCAATGCCAGACATGCCAAAAAACTCGCTAATTTGAACACCAGGGGTTCTCAAAAAGCTGACATCGACAAGAACAACTGGGTTGTGAACCTCTCCACGAAACCACTTTTACCAGAGGAACGATCTCTCTTGGAGAAAGGCCCCAAATTTGCCCCAACGCCAACTATCATACCACATAAGGACATCGTTGCTGAAATTGAAGCTGCCATCCGCCACCTGCCTGATGATTCCAAAGATGCGGTTAGAACAAGTTCTGCTGCTGTTCTTCATAGGGCACGACTACCCGCACACAATAATGTTTCCAAAGAAGAAAGAAAAGCCTTAAACAATCTTAAGAAAGACCAGTCCAGAGTCGTAATAAAGGCCGACAAGGGGAATTGTTTTGTTGTCATGGATTGATCTGACTATGACAACAGGATGGAAACCTTACTCAACGACAGATCCACCTATGAAGTAATTTCCACATCTCCTTTCCGCCGAATCGAAAAGAATTGAACGCTATGCTCCTCTCTTTAAAGAGACAGCAAAAAATAGATGAACCAACATACCGCAAACTTCACTCAACTGACGGCACACCACCAGCGATTCGCGGTTCTGTTAACCACCATAAAGAAGGGAACCCCCTGAGGCCCATCGTCACCTGTATTGGCTCAGCACTATACAACACATCCAAATTTCTAACGGATATCCTTTCTCCGCTTCACAATCGCAACGGATACTCTGTTGCCAACTCCTTGCAGTTTTCCAAAGAATTATCCGATATCGAGATTGATGATAATGAAATTTTGGTCTCTTTTGATGTTGTGTCACTCTTCACCGCAATCCCTGTAGATAAAGCCTGTGTGTACACAAAAAAGAAACTTCAACAAGATGCCACCCTTCCTTCAAGGACAAATTTGGACATCGATGACATCACTAAACTTCTTCAATTCACCTTGTCCAACAACTATTTTATGTTCAACGACAGAATTTATAAACAAGTCCATGGCTGTGCGATGGGCAGTCCTGTCAGCCCCGTTGTGGCCAATCTTTGCATGGAGGAGATCAAAGAGTCCGCAATAAGTATTTCATCTGTTCGCCCCAAAATTTGGAAAAGGTACGCGGACGATAGTTTTTGCATCATTGGGAAGAACGAAGTCTCAGCCTTCCATGACACATTAAATTCAATTGACCCTAACATCTCGTTTACCATCGAGACAGAATGTAACGGAAACATCTCCTTTCTCGACACTCTGGTCTCCCGAAGAAATGGAGTCATCGTTGTTAATGTTTACAGAAAGCCCACCCATACAGACAGATACTTAGATTTTAATTCCCATCACAACAGGCAACACAAGGTCAGCACAGCATCAAGTCTCCTGCACAGGGCTCTAAATCTACCCAATTCTTCTGAAGGAAAAAAACGGGAACTTAATTACGTCCAGGCAGCTCTGGAGTCCAACGGTTATCCATCTAGCTTTATCAAAAGCATACACGCTAGAAAGACTCGAGCTTCTACAACAAATGTATCCCCGGAGGAACTCGTTGGAATGTTTTTTAAGATGGTTGAACCAACCGAGTCACACAAGTCTTTCGCTTCTCTCCCTTACTTCAAAGGAGTAACTGAGCCTTTGACACGCACCCTCAAAAAACACGATGTCACGGTTGTAAACAAACCATTCACCACTCTACAACAACACTTCTCAGTACCGAAATTCCGACCTTCGATGGAATCGCAGACCAACGTTGTATATAAAATTCCCTGTACAAATTGTTCGTGGTGTTATATTGGGGAAACCGGCAGAGCTCTTAATACGCGAAAAAAAGAACATTTAAGAAACACCAAAACTGCGGCTAAAGGCTCTAGAATTGCTAATCACGCTTGGTCCAACAACCACGCCATTGATTTCGAAAATGCGTCAGTTATTGACAAAGGCACTTTTAGAACGAGAAAAACATTAGAAGCGTGGCATACCACAGTGACACCTAACCCAGATAACAATTCGTGCCCTTTACCTGGACAATACAACATTCTTTTTAACAAATATTCATAATTTTCTACATTCTCATCATTTTGCAATGTACGTTTTTATTTAAATTTTCTCATCGATTTCTTATCATTCATTTTACCCGTCAAAGACTGTAGTTCGGGCAGTTGAAAGCTCGAAGTTTTTAATCATTTTAGCCAGAGATCGTTTTTAAATTTTAACTATATCCTGTATAATTCACAAACACTCTAACGTGCTTTATTCATCTGGTCGCTGTAAAAATGTTTTTACTAATCTCCCTTTAGTAGCCTACCGGCATTGTAAAAACATTAGTGACATTCAAATTAGAGCTAAATTGCCAGAACCTACGAACACCGACCAATCTAGGTCTCCATCCGGCTTGTTTCGGTGCAATAAAACTAGTTGCACCACCTGTCCTTTTATTGATGATGGCCGTAATCAATACACTTTTTATTGCACTGGAGAAACCTTTAAAATCAAATCACATATTACTTGTGAGACCCTAAAGTTATTTACATGATTCAGTGCACTAAATGCAATCTTCAGCACATCGGAGAGACCAAACGTCGTCTTAAAGACCGTTTCAATGAACATAGGCGACCTATTTAAACCCCTTTTGTAGTTATACCCCCACTGCGATTTCACGACACTTCCTGACTAGTGGTCACGCGGAGGATCACATGATCCTTATACCGCTCGAACAACTGCACACTAGTCGTGACTCCATCAGAAAGGCTTGTGAGGTATTCCTCATACACAGAGGAAAAACACTGGAGCCTGCAGGCCTTAACAGAAGAGATGAAATGTAATTTAGTTTAGCTACCTTTTTATTTTCTTTTGTTTATTTTACCTTGTTATCATGTATTATTATCTTTCCTCTTTTTCATGCATTTCCGTTTTTAATTTTACACATCACGTAGCCTTTTTATGTCATTTCTGGTAAATATAAAGATCTTGTAACAAGCGTTTATCCATTCAATAAACCTGAAGAAGGCTGGTGTTGGCCAGCCGAAATATTGTAACAACGCCTATATTCACGTTGTCTTGACCAACCTTTGCAGTATATTTTCTATTTTTAAAGTTTTTTGGTGTGGTCACGATCTATTTTGATCCAACGTAGAGCAAGTTTTGATCATACACAGTTTTTGCAGTGGTTTAATCCTTAAAATTAGTTATGCTCTGATTGGCTACTCAGCCTCAGGATAGTGTGTGCTATTCACCTTTCACCAAACGGAAAATGGATTCACACTTTACTTTGTTGATTTTTTTCGTATTTAGTTAAAACATTTGTCGGGCAGGTCTTTTCACTTGGTATATATTGTTCCCATCATTGTATGAGAAGAGTAGTAAATATCACCTTCTCCTTGGGGAAATTTGTTATGGTTCAAATTTTTTCTTCTGTTGTTTCAATCTCATTATCATAGATAACCATACCCAAGAAGTCAACATAGGAACTTGATAACCACAACCAGAAGCACATGACCTTGAAGCGTGTAACTTGCAAATATTTTCCTTGTGACAAAGCTGGGGATTTTGGGACATCAATTTTTATGCCCAAATATGGACACAAATAAGATCGAAGCTGCACGCACAGGAAAATGCGCCAGCTACGTTACAGTCAAACAAGGACATTTATAATCTCAAAAAATTCCAGCTCTGAACCAGAGTTTAAAAAACGCTTCAAGGTCATGAGCTTCTGCACAACATAAATGCAACTACTTGAAGCCTTGATACCAATAACTGGGACACAATAAAACACAATGAAATTGCAATACTGTAACTAATGAATTGAGATCCACTAAAAAGGCACCAACGCTGTGTGATTTAAGGGAATGCAGAATTAAAAAAATTAAATGGTCTTGCATGGAAGACCTCGAAATTACTATTAAGTTGAACAAAAGGGTAAGATTGGCTCTTACCATAAAGCATTGGGACAAGGTACGCTGTAGGTTCTTCTTACAACACGCCTGGAATTTCGTCATGTGGAAGTAATTGGATGAACCCTTATCATTGAGTCCCGAATTCTTTCCCGTTGTAGTTGAATACCTCGAGCTCTCGTAGCTCCAAGGACTAGATTGAGACCTGTTTAGGGTGTATCGTGAAGTACACAGCAACTAGGGTATCCAGTTCATCATTAGAAATGTGATCAAAATTTTCACCAACAGGCAGTTCATATTCTCTTCTTCTTCTCCGTAATGTAATGGGAGAAACTCCAAAGTGACGTGCAATATCTGCCCATCGAAACCCTTCCTGTCTCAGCATTCGTATTTGAGACTCTGTTATAGCATATCTTGGCCTTCCCGAATCACCTGTGTGGTCAGTCGTACGGAGAGTCTGAGGACATTCTTGCCCATCAACCTCAAATTCCCTTTGAAAGGTCCGAGAATCGAGTACATCTCTAAGATCTCTTATGAATGTAAATAACAACTGTAGATCTCGAAGGAAAGTTTCTTGATTGGCCCTTGATTCCGCTACTCTAGACAGTAAAAGCGTTAATGTTCGTTCCTACTCATCTAGGCAACGAGACCAGAATACTGCGCTATCTATATCATCAGTGGACAAATGACTTCTGGCGCCGTGTATCACACGGACAAGAGAATCAAAGAAGACATCAACATTTGGAATCCACCGAGCCGCCATGTTTTTGATTGGTACAGCCTCGCTTTCGTTCTACTCGGGATACAGGTCAGCTAATTTGCATAAGATTACACACCGAAATATATGTCGACACTGCAGCTGCGATATATATGTCGAAAATACATTAAAACGAGGCAAAATAAAACGAGATCCATACATCGATTTGGACATATATTTTGGTAAACTGTGGACACAAATATTGACATTTAGAGATTTGTTTTTTCATTTGGAAATACATATCGAAATTTGAACATATATATTGACATTTCGATCCTATTTGACAAGCATAGACCTGAGTGAGGAATTTTAAAAAAAGCAAAAATTACATGTACCATCTGCGAAGTGTGTTGTTGTTATGGACTCGGAAGATCTTAAGATCTTCTCTGTTGAATTAACGTATCGACACAATAGTGTGTTTGTTGTGCAAGCAGAACGCAGTTTTGTCTGCCATTCTGACAAGTGCATAGAAAAGAGGGCAGTTCACATGGCAAGTGATGTGTCTTTTGCATGCGATCAAACAAAATTGGTCAAATCATATTGCCATCCCACTTCAGCCAAAAAGCTCACAGAAGAGGATATAATTAATTACAAATGTGATAACAGAACTCGTACCATGCTACTGGAAACTATCCACCCCCCACAGGAATTTAGACATGTTGTCCAGATTTCTGGCAACTGCTATGCAGTGTTTCATGGGGGTTCCCAGGGGCCATCAAACCCCACTGGATATTGTCATATCCTAAAGGACTCTGATGGATAATGGTTCTGTACCAACTAGAGCTGTGGAAAGAAAAGCGGTAACAGCAACAGTGAAAGGTTCGCCATATTTGTGCACACCTTCACATATTGTTTTGTCTTCTAAGACTGTCCTTGATTCCCCCTGACACTACATCAACAAGCAATTCATCTCCAGCGATGAGCTCTACACCAGATATTGAGCAAGAGTCCCTCGTTGTCAGCAGGAGCTCAACAATTGCTTTAAACTTGAAGAGAAAGGTGCCATATCCAGTCCCACAAGAAGTATTGACTGCTTGTCGTGACCTTTCAGATATTAGCTGTTTTGTGCCATCTCAAAGTACCTGTGATCTTTGTGCAAGTCCCCTCTCAGACAGAAGAAGACAACCTGGGCAAGGACCTGATGATGTGTCTTACCTCCTGACTCCCTGGATTTTCAGTTTAGTCGAAATTCAAGTCAAAGTGTGCACAAATAAGAAATGCAAAGCTATGCATCAAGAAAATTTGGTCCTTCTTACTGGAAATTCAATGCCAGTTTACTGGAAGACTCGGAATTTATATTGATGATTAACCAGAAGGTACCAGACTGGCGCGAGGAGTTCTCAGACAGTGATAAAAGATTGCTTTGGGACTTGATCAAATATAGAATAAGGCAAGTCACAATTAAATATAGTAAGGAAAAAGCGCGTGTGAGACGTGATAAGCTTGCAAATGCTGAAAGTTTACTAAAGCAGTATGAAGAAATTTGCAGTACTGACCCGTCGTGTGAAAATAAGGAAAAATTGGAACTTGCAAAAAATAAATATAATTCACTTTATGAGCATTTATCAATGGGTGCGATTATTTGCTCGAGAGCTAGGTGGTATGAATTTGGTGAAAAAAGTGATAAATATTTTTTAAGTCTTGAAACCAGTAGGAAATCAAAAAGCTCGGTCCGGAAAGTTTTCAGTAAAGATGGTTTTCTGACCACGGACCCGCGAAAAATTATGGCTGAGGTGGAAAATTACTACACTAATTTGTACAAATTAGAACCTCTTAATCCATCGGCGAGTTTGCTGCATTTCTTTCTAGGCAATCCGGGAATATCAAAGCTGTCAGATGAAGAGGGAACCCTGTGTGAAGGCAAATTAACTGCTTCGGAATGTTTCAAGAGTTTACAATCTTTTCAGGAAAATAAATCACCAGGAAACGATGGTCTTACAGTCGAATTCTATATTGCTTTTTGGGATGTAGTAGGTGACCTCCTTGTGGATAGCCTTAACTGTTCATATGATTATGGTGAATTGTCATTCGCAAAGACAAGCTATCATAACTCTTTTGGAAAAAAAATTAAGGACAAGAGAAAAATTAGCAATTGGAGGCCAATATCGCTGATCAATGTTGATGCCAAAATAGGATCTAAGGCGATTGCTTTAAGATTACAAATTATCTTGCCTAGTATTATTCATTATCAGAGTGCCTACGTCAAAGGAAGAACTATTTGATGCAATACGCACAATTGACGATGTATTGGAGTACAATGAAAGATATAAAATTGACGGTTGTACGGTCGCCGTTGATTTTCAGAAAGCCTTTGACTCGGTGAATAGGAATTTTTTGTATGAGACACTTTCCACCTTTGGCTTTGGTCCTTCCTTTATTCAGTGGGTTCGTACTTTTCACCAGAATATTTCAAGTTGTGTTGTTAATAACGGATTTGCTAGTGGTCATTTTCCGATTCAAAGAGGTGTTAGGCAGGGTGATCCACTTTCGCCACACCTTTTTATTATAGTTTTGGAAGTTTTAGCCACAAGAATACGTGGGGATGCAAGTATTCGAGGTGTTAATGTAGATGGCAACGACATCAAATTGCAAATATTTGCAGATGATTTAACAGGATTTGTGAGAAATTAGCAATCATTCAATAGATTTCTTGATACAATTGAAGAATTTGGTGATTGTTCAGGCCTTCGCATTAATTATGATAAGACAGAGATACTTTGGAATCAACTTCCAAAACATGTGAATGATGAAACTGAAATAAGGAAGGCTAAAGTTAAGAGGGCGGTGAAAATCCTAGGCGTACATTTCACGTATGATGTTGCCCTTAGGCAAAAGCTTAATTTCGGTGAAATCATGCACTCTATCAAAGAAAAGCTTAAGTTGTGGAGGTGGAGAAACCTCACTGTCATCGGCAGAATTCAAATTGTTAAAACCTTTAGTTTAGACAAAGAAGTGATCAAAGAAGCCAATAGCATTATATATGATTTTATATGGAAAGGCAAAGACAAGGTAAAACGGTCCTCCATTATAAACGACGTTGAATATGGTGGTCTCAAAGCCCCCCATTTAGAATCGATTATTAAAACACAAAGAATAATGTGCTGTAAAAGATTTGCCAACGATCAAATAAGTGCTTGGAAAACGTTTTTATTGCACTATCTCAAGTCGATTGGGGGCAAATTCATTCTTTGTTGTGATTTTGACTTGAAAAAACTTCCAATTACTCTTCCTAAGTACTACAAAGAATGTTTCGAATGTTTTGAAGAGTGCTCGGGAGCTAAACAAAGGAATAACAGTCCTTTGCATGAAGATATATGTGAAACAGTTATATGGAACAATAGGTTTATTTGTATTCACGGCAGGTCCCACTACAAGAAACGTCTGGTTAGTAAATGAATAATTAGAATTGGTGATTTAATATCAGAAGAAAATCGTTTTATTACTACCGGTAATTTGAATCAATCTGATTTTTCTCCGCTGGATGTCTTCGACATTATTGCTATATTCTTGTAAATGGCGAGAGATTCTTAAAACAGAAAGCATTAGAGATAAATCAGACTTTATCTTTCAAGATGAAATTTACTTGAGATTGCTTGATATTCGGACTCCAATAAGTAAAGCTATTTCTAAGGGCGTCTATGCGGATCTTAAATCTAAAGTCTCAACAATACCAACAGCCCAACAAAGATACACAGATTTGTTTAGTGAGCATTCTCTAGAGTGGAAACAAATTTACAGCTTGCCTTTCAAGGTTGTTCTGGATACAAAGTCGCGAGAATTTCAATATAAAATTCTCCATAGATTTCTAACTACAAACATCCTTTTAAAGAAAATGGGCAAGGTGGATTCCTCACAATGCTCTTTTTGTGGAACTGTAGACGAATCCCTTGAACATCTCTTTGTATCTTGTCCCATCATCACAACGCTTTGGAATGATTTGATTTGCTGGTGTAGAGGTATAAGTATCCAAATTGATTCACTTTGCGCCTTAGATACATTATTTGGTTCATGGAAAAGGAAGGACGATTTTTTGTTATTGAATCATGTTATTCTTCTTGCTAAACAATACATTTATTGCTGTAAAAGTAATGTTTTAAATCCGTCCTTCTCCGTTCTTTTATCAAAAATCGATTCAGTTTATGATATTGAAAGTAGAATTGCAAGTTTAAATAATAAATTAAGTATTACACTCGTCAAAATGGGGCAAGTATATGGAGAGATAACAACAGTTCAAGTGCTGGTATCGATTTGCGCAAGAAATTTATAATTTGTTGTTACTAATTCTTACAACATCCTGTTTATGTTATATTGTTGTTGTTGTTTTTGTTCTTTTTGTTGTTCTTTGTGTGTGTAAAAAAAATCAATAAAATACAAAGAAAAAAAAGGCGGGTTTATGCAGAGTTTAATTTGTTGTGTGATGTGGAAGAGGCACGCCCTGGGTACCAGAAGATCTCCAGCATTGTTTCCAGAGAGGAGGAAATGTTTGAGGATATTGAGAACGCAAGGTCGTTTTGGAGAGAGCTATGGGAGACGCGAGGGTCTGGGAACGAGGATGTGGCATGGTTAAAGGAAATGGAGGATGCTATCGCCAGGAGAGTGCCACCTCCCCCTGAGGAGCTCTGGCAGTTTGAGACATCTCAGGGTGTTAGGATTCTCCTTAAGAAGAGAAACTAGAGTGCCCCAGTGCCCGACAAGCTCGTAAACTATTGGTGGAAGCCTGCGCATGCGCTTCATGATGGAGTCACGCCGGCATTCTTGGCGATCTCTGAGATTGAAGAGGAGTATCCTGGATTGTTCACCGAGGGAAAAACAAACCTCCTACCGAAACGAGGAGATTTCTGCAGTGAAAACCAGCGGCCTATAACGTGCTTGAATAACATATACAAGTGGTTTACATCCTGCCTGCAAAGCCCTATGGATAGTCACCTGAAAAAATTCAATCTAGTGGAGGGACAACAGAGAGGCGCCAGAGTTGGCTGTAGCGGCACGACAGACAATCTATTGATAGACAGAATGGCGACTCTTGACTGCCACAGGGGTAAGAGAAACCTAAGCATGGCCTGGGTAGATGTTAGGAAAGCCTATGATCCAGTCGACCAAACCTGGTTGGCTAACGTCACGAGGATTCAACGCTTTCCTAAGTGGTTATGTGGAATGATTGTTCATCTCGCTGCTAGCTGGAATACCAGCTGTCACGAAGCAGGGACCTGAGATCTTCTGTCGATTCGGTTTATCAAGGGGTTACCTCAAGGCAACGCCCTCTGTCCACGCCTCTTTACCTTGTGCCTAAACCCGGTGTCACCAAGGGATAGTATTAGAGAGCTTTAGATTGTCCGTAAGATTTTTTATATTTTATCGCTAATTTACTTATTTTTTATTTAATTATTTTTAATTCAGTAGTTTTCTCTTTATAGTTCCCTTACATCGCATAGGTTACACTGCACGCCCTATGTGGTTCTATTTTAGCATCCACACGTTTACCAACTGCAATATAATAATAATAATAATAATAACAGTTATTATTATTATTATCATCACTTAAATTTTGAATTAATCAGTGACATAGGCATACTAGCTAGGAAATATGAGAGCTCTTAACGGGGGCTGCAGTGCTTTACCAGTGAACTACTGTACTCATCTTGATTCACTCTTAATCCTTTGCTAAACAAGGAGAACCGAGCAAGGACTATAAAAAGGCAAATAAATTGATGGTTTCTTTTTAAAACAGCATTTGCCTTTTTATAGTCCTTGCTCGGTTCTCCTTGTTTAGCAAAGGATTAAGAGTGAATCCAGATGAGTACAGTAGTTCACTGGTAAAGCACTGCAGCCACTGTTAAGAGCTCTCATATTTCCTAGCTAGTATGCCTATGTAACTGATTAATTCAAAATTTAAAAATTTAATGTCACTTGACAATAGAATAGTCTCAAGGAAGTCATTAAAATGACTTCCTTGAGACTATTCTATTGTCAAGTGATATAAAACCAAGTTCAAAACAAATTAACATGAATAAATTTCGTAGCAATAATATTGATAATTATATTGTCAATTCTTACATTCAGTATTGTCTTTCACAGGTACGGTGGCCTTGCCTTCTTGCATTGTACTTTAAAAAATTATTATTGTTGATTAACGTTAATGATATATATTTTTAATTTGTATTGTTAACTGTTTTGCTTGAAATTGAAAATATTGTTTATTCACATGCTTTTCAAAGGACTTTTCAACATTTGTGACAAAGTCATTCTGGCAATTGAGATCCTTGAACATTGGAGAGAGTTGTTTAAGAGTGGAGTTCCATTAAACATTGCCATTGATAGTAGCCTCTGTGTATGGACAAGGTGTAGACAGGTGTGTACCATTTACTCATCAAAATATCAAAATTAATAGCATAATCATGCATCGTTTGAGTTTCCAGATTATTATTATTATTATTATTATTATTAGTAGTAGTAGTAGTAGTAGTAGCAGTGACAGTCCCTGGTTTTAATTACATATGCAGAGTGGGAGGACTGTCAATATTGTCATATCAAGCACACAATTAATGAATCAGGAGATCATGCAATATTTAGTCATGGAATAGTGATAGTTGGTTGCAACAAAATAGGCAGTCGTTGGGTTCTTATAATTAACTTTTCGAGATACATGTACTTTGCCACTAACGCTTTGACGTCCAAACCGGCCTAAACCGGCCAGACTACGTCTGTCTACTCTACCGCCAGATGATTTTACTCGTCAAAGGGGAACCCCTGGGAGTCAATGAGTTAAACTAATATTTCTCCAGTCTTACCTACGCATTTTTATTATTAGGTTCAACTCAGTGACAGTAACCTAAAGTATATTACAGGCTTGTTATACAATGGCTTTTATGCTTTTGTACTTTTATCCAACCGGTCCCTTGACAGCATAGTTTGTGGAATGTGTGGTGTGATTGGGCAAGTACATTTTGGGGATGGAAATGAAAAAAACTGTTGCAGTATTGATTTGGTAAGTTTAATGGCCTAGCATCACGACCTCTTTATTATTATAAAACAAATAGCTACAGATAGCCAACACTTTGGCTTTCACTTTGGTACATTGAAATCCACTTCACAGGTAACTAATGGATGATGTTTTTTTAGCCTCTAAATTAACAGTATTTTGCCACATTTTTGTTGTCTTTGGGCCAAGTTGACTGTTGCTTCAGGTTCTAATCAGGTTTGAATCCTACACAGCATACCTCATCTCCAAAAAAAAGTTGTTAAGAGTACAAATATTACTAAAAATTGATTTAGAGACTCTGTGTAAGACATCCTTGGCCAGTCTGTTCGTGGATATCCTGAATTGCAATAAGTGTAAAATGCACACCATTGCTTTTGGGATCAAAAGATTACAAAATAAATGTTGTATAGTATAAGAAATATTTGTATTTTTGCAGATTGAGTATCCAAAAGGAAATAATGCAGGTGGAGGTGCTGAGCCAATTTCACTGGAGAATTTCATGGAGCAGATGAAAGCGATCTTTTTGGAAGGATTAACATATGCCAATTCAAAGCAAGACAATTCCGTGAAAGCTGAAAAGGTGCCCCCCATCACTGCCCCCTTCTTACGATCTGGTCGGACCTTTAACACTGAAATGGAAAAGAAGAGTGTCTATTTAAAGGGGAAATTCTTTGAAAAAGATATTTAATAATTGGCAAGTATTATGAAAATTCATGTAATATGTTCTGTATGACTACTTGTCAATTGTTTGATGGCTTTTACTAATTTTCCATTAGGTACATGTACATGAATCCTTTGTTTTTGTACAAGAATCCACTCAGTCATGTGTATTTTTTCATTGAGTCATTGATCTCCATGTAAATGACAGCTTGCTTTTCATTTACAAGCACATTGTATTTACCTCTGTTCGGTTGTCTGTTTGACAGGGGACCCAATGCTTTTGCACCATGTTATTAAGAATAAGGCTCTAGACATGAGAACATTGGATAGTTTGGATGAACAACAACTCCGGGGCATCTGCAGGGATTGTAAGATTGACAATGAACCTTTTCATCTTTCTCACTGTAAGTCAGATTTCTTATGAACTTTCCAAAGTTCCATTCTTTTTATGATATCTGTTAAGGAAGAAGTTTATACTTTGAGTGTAGGTTCATAAAGTGCAGGTTGCAAAAAGTTATAGTATGATCGGATTTTGCAGGAAATTGTGGGCCAGTTTACCACACTCACATCAACAATTTGTAAATCACGCTGTTTTGTCTCATGTCTTAACTTGACTACAAATACTTTTGTGCAAAGGACAAATGTATGATTAAATTATGCTGATATTCTGTGTTATTTCGGTTTTATTTTTATCCCCTAGGCTCTGCTTAGTCAAAGACTTCAGGTTTTGTATTCTTCACTACTGACTGGTTCTTCACCCTGCCATGATTTCTCACAAGTAGCTGGAAATACTGGTGGATTTTATCACATGGTGTCGCCATGGAGTGAGTATAGTTATTGTCTACATTTGACATGATTCTGAAATTAGTCCATTACACATACAATTTCTAAGAAAATGTTTCTTTTCTTTTTTTCTTCCTTCCCTTTTCATTGTTTTATTTTTAAGACATCAATTATTTTTTTTGTGCCTTCTTGACTGCCTTTATTCTTTTAGAAATAATACTGCTCTTGCAAGATGTTGTATTTGCTGTGTCTTTCAAATTCATATAAAGAGAGTTAATGTTTTGGTGTGTCCATTTTATTTTCAGACCCAGTGGCATCAAAGTTTCTCTTACTTCAGGAGTCTGTCCGGGATGCTGTGGATTTGTACTTGTCCTTAAAATGCCCCCTCCTGTTGTTTTGGTGAATGACACACCTTGTGGCTTTGCTCGACACCTTGATCTCAGAGAACCAACAGTGGGTAGTCAACTCTGGGGTGATTGTATGGGCTGTTTTGAAAAACCTTCCCTAGACACAGAGCCAAAGCAGGTAAAGGACTCCTTGAAGTTCATTCCTTGATGTGTTCCTTTCATAAATTTCAACATGTTTTTTATTTTCATTTTTAATAATTCAAATTTATACTTGCAAAGGTAAGCGTCCCTCAAGTGGTGCCATCAGAATTTAGTTCCATCAAGCTATCTGAAGGAAGCCTTAACTTTTAACCCTGCAAATCCCTTGCAACATCCTCTGACTGGCTGTACAAGAAGATATGTTGTTGGTGATCGTTTCCACACCTCCACAAACCTAGACAAATCAAAGTTGTGTGGTTTCCATTACATAAGCTTGTGCATCCAGAGTGATACCATCAAGACCAGTTATCAGGAATGCCAAAATAACAGCAAAAATTATAAAACGCCTACGAAGTTCAACTATGCAGTCCTTCCCTGTGCACTTCACCTACAATTATTTAATGGACTTTTATCATAACGAGAGCATTGTACAAAAACAACACAAACAGTTATCGTCAACACTGCAGGATGGTCAGATTCTTCAAAGAGATATATTTCTCAGATTTGTTGAGAATATTAAGTAGAATCTTCTTTTACGTTTAACTTGTATCTTAGATTTGTGAGCATGCCACCCATAATTTGAGCTGTACTGTCGTGGTTCTAGAAATTCACAGAGTATATTGTTATACATGTAGGTTGTTATAATCCCCCCTCCTGCTTGCTCACATTTAAGGTAAAATGTGTAACTGCATGCAACATTGTACTGTCAGATAGTGTGAGAGTGCTGACTCAAGAAATATTGGATCATTATCAGCAGCTGTGGACGAGGCCCTATGTAAAAACAGTGAGAAACGTAAACATTTAACACACTATATAATTCTACAAACAGACAACACCCTATATAACTCTTGTTTCTTATGTAAGCGTTATTAACTAACAACCAAATATTTCGACAATTCACTGAAATGGATTAAGTTAATTCACAAAGGATCATCAAAAATTTGTTTAGATAACAAACTGCGTCATCCGATGAAGTTATAATAAATCTCAATCCCTAACGCTGCTGAATTTCAGTGCTCTCTTGTAACCCCACAGCTTACCACAGCTGGCCGTTTTTAAGACTGTTAATACAAAAGCCGTGTCACGGTAATACTGCTTACAAAAGCCGTTTGCAAGACTGCTTATAAACGCCATGTTTAAGACTGCTTACAAGTTGTCTGTAAGACGGCTTACAAACGCCGTGTGTAAGACGGTTTACAAATGCCGTTTGTAAGACGGCTTATAAACGCCATGTTTAAGACTGCTTACAAAGGCCATGTGTAAGGCTGCTTACAAAGGCCATGTGGAAAACGGCTTATAAACGCCGTGTTTAAGACTGTTTACAAAGGCCATGTGTAAGTCTCGGCTTACAAACGCCGTCTGTAACACTGCTTACAAACGTCGTGTGTAAGACAGTTTATAAACGCCGTGTTTAAGCTTGTTTACAAAGGCCGTGTGTGAGGCTCCTTACAAACACCGTTTGTAAAACTGCTTACTGCTTACAAAGGCCGTGTGTAAGACTGCTTACAAACGCCGTATGTAAGACTTGGCTTACAAAGGCCGTGTGTAAGAGGCTTACAAACGCTGTGTTTAAGACTGCTTACAAAGGCCGTGTGTAAGGCTGCTTACAAACGCCCTGTGTAAGACGGCTTATAAACGCCATGTTTAAGACTGTTTACAAAGGGCGTGTGTAAGATTCGCCTTACAAACGCCGTCTGTAAGACTGATTACAAACGCCGTGTGTAAGACGGCTTATAAACGCCCTGTTTAAGACTGCTTACAAAGGCCGTGTGTAAGACTGCTTACAGATGCCGTCTGTAAGACTACTCATACTTACAAACTGTGAGTGTCTGTGTAATGTGCTTTATAATTAAGTGCAATCTGAGACTCTTACGGAAGTAACAAGTAAGCGGGATTTTGCAAGTTATGGCCGCGTGAAAAGTAGTGGGTTGGTGAAAGGCCAACAATTGGAGATCTTTTGGGAGTTAATAGCAGTACAAGTGCAGTCGAAATTAAAACGACAAGCTTTGTTTCGATGCAGTGAATCCTTTTTTAATTTCCTTTTGACAATTCGTCCATATCTTCAATTCACATTGTGTCAGTTTACGAAATCGTGTTATATTTGACTGTAAATTAACCTTCACAACTTTATTTTACAAGTCTTACGATAATCGCAAATGGGATCATTATCAGCATCTGTTTACCTTTCATACAGAAAATATTACATTTGAGTATAGTATAAGGTGACACGCTTATCCTAAGGCTTGTCAAATAATGTTGCTGAACAAATTTATTACGGTCAGTCAAACATTCTCCCCATCCTCCACAGCTAAGCCAATGTGGAAGAAAAATTTTGCGGGGAGCTTTTTATTCATTTAAATATTTTTGCCTTGATTATCCTCACACGACGTTCAATGTCGTGGAGTTACATTGTTACACTGCATTTCACTCGACTTGTTTTTCTTAACAGCAACTTCGACAATGTTTATTAATATTATAGCAATTTATGATGATACTTCCCCGGGGCAGTTAGGACGCAGCTCTTTATGTGATCAATAACCTTGTTTTTCCACCGAAATAAAAGAAAACGTTTGCACTGATGACAGTAGAGCTCAATTCACGGATGATTAGTTAAGGACACCAAGATGGCTACTGTTCTTTGTTAAGGGACAACAACATGACCGCCGTGACGTCACACGAAAACACTTTATAACCTCTAACGTTATTGGATCACTTTAGTACGAAACTCTATCATCTTACGTCATGGTCCATTGTTTATTTTGTATTGTTCATTGTGTCCATTGTTATCTGAACCAATCCACAGAGTTGCTCCTTGGGCTGCGCCCCCCCCCCCCCTCCCCCGGGAGCGTGGATCTCACAGAACCACCGGGTGGGGATGATCGTCGGATATTAAATTATTTTTAGACCTCTGAGAGAAACCAAATTGAGCGTGGCAGATCAATATCACAAAACTCAACGTTTTTTCGCGATTACCCCTTAAAGCTATCGGGGCACGATTTTAAAACCAACGAGCATCCCGCCCTTTCATTATGGGAGTACCCACCTAAAGGAAAGATTGAACTTTATGACTGTTTAGCGAATGCTTTGTTAAATTAAAAAATATAATAAAGTAGGGAGGATTTAATCGATACGAGAGAAATTTCGCCAAAGAAAGAAATGCATTGGAGTTAAATCTTCAGGTACTTTGGATCATTTACTTCTATTCGTACAGTTATACACTCTGGAGGGTGTCTACAATTTGTGTTTGCCTCAATGAAGGCTCCTTCCTTTAAATGGGCGACATCATCTTGTTGAAATGCTTCCTTCTCCCATCTCTGGTTTTTATGATAAGGCTGTTGGCACTTTTACTTAACAAATTTCTTAACAAATCAACCTATTTTTCTTGTGGAACCTCTTGCCGGAGCCACATCGACACTGTTATTATGGAATTCAGAGGACAAACGCACAAAAAAAATGACGTCAATTTGTTATTCATAGTAACAACCCCCTTCCACCCCCCCCCCCGAAAAAAATGGGGCAAAAGTGGCTCCATTTCGTCGAGAAGGGCGCTGGATACATTGAACGTTTTATTATTTAAAATTTATTCCTTTACTGAATCGACGCAAAGCAATATGGAATCTATTCTAGTTCCCAACATTGCGATCGTGCAACATGCTAGAAATCTTATTCTTTAAAACTCTATAATTAAGTAATAACGATTTTGTAATTTCCCGTCATTTTTACCGAATCCCGTTGCAATGTGGAAGTTGGAAGGTTGTACAGCATCCTGGCTCAGTGATATTGCAGCCTGCTCTTCAGCTCTTGTAACCTGCCGATGGTCCACCTCCTCGTCTGACAACCTAACGTCTCTATCCCTTCTCCTCTTTAACGTTTGATCTTCATTCATCAAGACTTCTAGTCTTTCATTCTTTAGTTCTCCATTGTTTCATACAATGATGCAGTTCTTTGCAAAAGTTTCCTTCAGTTCATTATGTTGAAGGAAATCTTTGGGTAAAGAAAGACTCCTCAACACACCTGATTTTTAACTTCTTTATTTGGTGTTCTCTGGTCGATCTTACAGCTCTCGCTCAACTAGTCCTATTGTTAGTCCTAGTCCTATTGTTAGGTATACAGTTGTTTCATATGTTCCCAATCTGACTGAACAATCAAGTGCCGATCACTGGTGAAAATTTAGCTTGCGTAGCAGCCGTTTCATTTCCTTTTCCAAACGCTCACGATGGGGACGAAAACTGCGAGAGATTGCGATCACCGGCTGGAAAAGGAAAGGAAACGGCTGCTACGCAGTCTAGTGAAAATTACACTGCAAGAAGCACTATGCCTGCGTGTCAGCACATTTAATGAAATAATCGTAGCTACAATTTTTATCGTTTAACAATTAGCCTTTAACAATTATTCCTTGCCAATATATTTATACCAATATGTGGCACACAACTCTCAATGCTACTCATAATAGAATTACTCACTCCAGATGTCAGTTTTGGGGTGCGTCACTGAACCCGGGTCCAAATAAACGTTTTAGTTTAAGAGCCAACTTTCGATATATGAAACTTCAGTCCTGAACAAAAGGCATCATCTCGAGGCTCATATAAATTCTTATATTTATTCCCCAGAGCCTCGAGATCGTGCCTTTTATTTAGCACTGAATTTTAATATATCCAAAGTGGGCTATTGTTTGTGCCTACTACTACTACTATATCTCTTCGTGCCATAAGGCACATAAGGCTTTGACATTCTCTTTCCATCCACTTCGGTTTGCTGCTAAGGCTCTGACAGTCGTCCATGTTTGCCACCCAGCTACTCGTCTTTCATCTTCAACCATTCTCCTCCATGTTGTTTTCGGTCGACCTGGTCTCCTCCTCCCCAATGCTGTAACACAGTGCTCCTCCCTGTTCTTCCTCAATACATGTTCGATCCAATTCCATCTTCGGCGTCTGATCTCATCACTCGTTCTGCTCACTCCTGTGGTATCCTGGATTTGTTGGTGCGAGATGGTCCGTGGCAGTCTTATTCTCAGTATGCGTTTCATGCATTGGTATTGGAAAGCGTCCAGCTTCTTTTCTTCTGTTTTCGTGAGTTTCCAAGCTTCGCAGCCATACACCAAAACTGCTCTGACAATTGTTTTGAACAATTAAAGTTTCGTCTTCCTGCTAATTTCGCTACAGTCCCAAATTCTTCGCAACCTGTAGAAAGTTTGTCTGGCTTTACTTAGTCTCTGTTGTTTGTGCCTAGAACATACAATCGCCAACGTGATGATTCGCTTGAATGACTTAGATGAATCCAAAATCAACATTTGACTTCATATGAGTTAACTGTTAATTTCACCTTACAGCGTCCTACGACCACCCAACACTCTGTGTTTGATTAATTGTAGCCGGTTAAATCCGTTTTTACGTTGAATCCGTTTTTACCTAGTTTAAATTGGTGATCCTCATTTTACCTAGGTTGAATAAGCACTCGGATGAATTGAAGAAACTTTTTTGGAGCTTAGAAGAGAATTAGGGTCAAGTTACAATTGGGGGCTGTTTACATGGAGGTAGGAAGATCCTAGAAGGTGTATCATCCTAGCGCCATATGTTTTCTGTATTCAGTTTACATGCAAGAAGTCGTCCTTGGCCCTAGTGCTAGGGCCACAGCTAGCTCACAGCCTCCTAGCACTAGGAAGATCCTAGCACCATATAAACTGCCTTCTCTCGGAAGTTCCACGTACTAGGGACAAAAAACAAACATGGCGGCGGCCGGGTGTTCACGGTATTCAGCTGCCAAAGGTAATCTTCCGGTGTACAGATTCTCCCACCACAAGTCTGTCCTTCTAGTTTTTTGCCATAATCGCTCTCCATACCAACGTGTACTCCTCCTTCTAGAGAGATGAAAATGTCTTGCAACGGCAGCACTATGCGTTAAGTGCATGATCATGGCTTGCTGTTGTTGCAATTAAAAACTAAGTGGTAAAGGACTACCAGCTGCTGCTGAAAGGAAGTTATCAAAGCTAGTAAGGAGAGTAGAAGTACCCAAATTACATGTTTATTGTTCTCGCCCCCCATCTTGCTTTCATTCTCCACTTCCACCTAGACAGAAATTTCTGCATGTAAACCAAACGAAATGTTGTTTCACCTCCTAGGATCTTCCTAGTGATAGGATCTTCTTACCCCCATGTAAACAGCCCCTTAGTTTTGGTTATTATACACGGAAATCAACCGACTATTACACAACTGACTAAAACCTCGTTACGTACTTTATATAATTCTATGGTTCTTTCATATCTTTATTATTGTAATTTAGTTTGGGGATCCACTTACGAAAGTAACCTGAAAAGGTTAA